>NC_056468.1:33898667-34087922 GCF_008729295.1 Plectropomus leopardus | reverse complement strand
CACACACACACACACACACACACACACACACACACACACACACACACACACACACACACACACACACACACACACACACACACACCTGCACATGCATGTTCTGCTTTTAGAAAAAAGTGGCCGGCAGGAGCAGAGAGGAAGTCGTTGTCACAGCTGGACACACAGGAGGTGATGGGGGTCTGGAGCCAGAGGGGCGCCACTTCTGGATTTGTGGCAAAAATTGGACCTAATGTAGAGGAGATGTCTAAAGAGCTGCAACAATTAGTCGATAATAAATTAGCCGATCAAAAGAAAATGACTGGCCAACTACTTTAATAACTGACGCCTCTATTCAGTCATTTCTTAAGCAACATGTCAAAACATTTGCTGGTTCCAGCCTCTTAAAATGAGAATTTGCAGATAATTCAAGACAGTTAATGAAGTCTTTTGAACTGCTGGTTCAACAAATAAAAGCAATTTTCTTAAGAGACTTCTTATATTTTCATTTTTTTTATCATTATTATCATTGTTATTTTTTTTTTTAACTTTTTAGTGATTTTTTTATTCTTTAAAACATTTGGGAGAATAGTTTTGTTTAGAATTTTTTGGGGGTGATTTTAAAACATTTTGCTGATTTATTTTATTTATTTTTTAAGGAAACTGCCAAACTAAAAATCACCAAAATTACACCATTTATCATGGCAAGAAACTGTAAAAACAGAAATTATTGTTGGATTTTCAAATTTCCAACAGTCTTTGACCACATCATGTGGAGCGAACACTGCATGCATTTTCTCAGTCACTCAGGGAGGCTCGAGTACAAAATATTTGTAAGAAAAAACGGACTAACCAGTCAATCAGTCAGGATCTAATTAACACGGAAACTACCTTCTGTCTGATGGTCTTTCTGCTCGTCCAGGACAGACTCAGAGTCCCCGCGTTAGGTCAAACACGGCTCCTCCACTCAGTTTGTGGTACTTTGATTAGAATAAGCAACTGAAGCACGTCATGTTGTGTAACTGCTGTAAATTGAATTTTCTACATTTTTTTGTAAAATGACTTCACGAGCTGTTGTTGTGCAACCAAACATGTGACGCACGGAGTCTGCTTTCAGATTAGGAGTCTGTAACCTGATCAAAATTATTTCAAGCGAACAAGTAAACATAGCAACAACATTCAGATCTTTCTGTCCTCACAGTAAAGAACAAAACATCCTGAGCGGAGCATAAACACTGGCTCTGTTGATCCTCAGACAACGTCAACGGCACAGTGGACGCCTCGAGCAGACCATAAACAACCCCCCACCCCTCCCTTAAACCAGAGGTCACAAGGGCGAGGACATACCAGACTTTTTGGGAACTTTCCGTTTCTCGACCCCGACCTCTCACCCAAGTGTTTACATTTCTGAGCTCCAAAAAAAAAAAAAATCCTTCACGAACCTCAGGGATTCATATTGACAGTACACTCTGTCTCCGTGAAAAACAAACTCATTCAGCAAATAATGTATGAGGAGAGGCTAACCACAGACGTCTGGCAGCCCACGAGATCTGTGCTGGTTCAAATTCGGTCAGGGCGGGCGGCTCGAGACGCAGCACAGAACACCGTGTGATCTGGCAGACGCCCGTGTGTTCTTGTCGAGAACACAACATGTTTGATGAGGAGGAAACAGAGACCCTCCTCATATCTTGACCCACTTAAAGCGCGCCCTCCGTGTCCCTGCAGAGCTACACTCTTATGTAACCTCTGTCCCGCGTCCAAGTCCACTTCACTACAGCGGCTGCTGATGCCGTAGACGTGATGGGAACGCAGACGATAACAAGGCTCAACAAGGGACAGCGCTGCGGTTTGTTTTTCTGCTCGGCCTTCCTTTGCTTCAAGTTCACTCGGTGTGATAACCATCTCGACTTTACATAACAGGAATCAGCTCGCAGTGTTTATTCTGAAACCGAAAGGTCACTCGTGCTACAGCTGTCAAGTTCTCCTTAGCGGGACACCAAACTCACGATTACTGTAAGGGGCTCTGCACGCTGAAATATAAACCAAAGTCTGGAGCACAGATGTTCAGACTTTTAGGGTTTATGTAACCGGTGACTACTGGATGTATCACAAAAGAAACTTTTTGGCGAGTTGGACTCCACTGACCAGACTTCTTGACCTGATTTCCTCGTATATGGTAATGATGGTTTCGCTAGAATTTAAACTTTTATTTATCCTCAAAACAAAAAGACGAACTCCCGCACACTGTCCCGCTTACTGCTGACATATTTATTGAATCTAGCAATTTTTTCATCATCCAAGCAGTCTTCTGATTGGATGATGATAAAAACTGACGCAGTGTCTGTTTGTGTCGATGTAGAAAAGTTTTGATACTGCCATCGCACCTGATGAAGGTTTGCTTGAGAGAAATGTGAGAGAAAGTATCATTTTGTGTGTTGTTGCGTTGAGGCATCACCTTCTCTCTGCTGCTGTTGGCGGTGATCGACCTCTGCGTGGCTCCTCTCAGTGCCGTTCTGTAATTGTAGAAATTGCTGGAAGGATCCATTTGGTGCTATGAAGAGAAAAAGCGAAAAAGAAAAAAAAAGTCAGTTTGGGCACAACAGCTATCATCTGATCAGGAGAGAAGCTGAACGAGGAGTTAAAAGGCCGAGCTCCTGCTGTGAAGCTATGAATGCTGGTTGGAAAAGAAAGAAAAGGTTTTGGCCTATGAGAACTTTAAATTTGCATTTTTCAGAGAAATTTATTCCCTGTGATAAATGATTAACCCTTTCAAACTTGAGAAAATTGGTTAGATTTCTTTCTTCAACATGGGGAGAAGGCAACAAGCAACTTATCAAGACATGGCCCAAATAATAAGCCAAAAATTAGTTAAAAGCTACAAAAAAGTCTCCTGAAAATAAGCCAAATAATATAGAAGTAAAAAACACAGCACCATATGGGTTAACCAGAAGAGTAAAATATTTGATGATTAATTGCACAAGACAAAATAACAAAAATAGTCATGACATTTGTTCCGTCCTGCACTTTGTACACATTTTAACAACATTAACTCTCAGTGTTGTGACATACGTCTGAGTTATGCGACCTGTGACGCCATCGAGTCTGTGACCTCGAACAAACCGAGGAGCACGTTCACTCCTCGCAGTCATCACAGCAAACTGACACACTGTGGGACTGAAAGTTCACCTCAAATGAGGCTCACAGGGACAAAACAGGAGGGTAAAAGGAGCTCATCAAAAGAGTAAAGAGGTGAGGAGGTGTGCGATTGACAGAGCGAGACGGAGACGAACTCCGCAGGGGCGTAAAGGGAACCTAAAGAACTGAGTCTTTGAAAGCTTCCAGATCCCACCGACGCTCCCGGCCCGACTCGTCTCCACCTCAGATTTCCTCTTTCAAAGCGCCCACTGATGGCCTGATGTGCTCAGAGAGCGTCTTCCTGCAGTCTGGGGTTTCCTCAGGTACCATACAGCTATCTGTATGCATAGAGGGTGGCGGCAGGAAAGGGGATAACTTCTGCACTTGCTCTTTTTTGACACTACTTTAAAAAAAAAATTCCTCTAAAAAAACTCATACTAGATGTGTGAAATTACACATGGAGACCAATTTATGGCTGCTATAATGTCTTTTTTATGAGCAATTCTCATTTTTTCTCGTTTTTTTTGTCTTCCTTGGTTTAAAACAAAAAAATGGAAAGACTCTTGTATTTGTGTTTATGGGGTTTAATGGGTTAAAACAGAAGTGATTTAGCTGAAGGTTTACGGATTCTGCTTTAATACGAACCAATTTTTAGTGTCTAACTGCAGAAGTTTTACCTTGAATGTCAGTGGCTTTATATGTTAGATGCAGCTGCATGGAAATACAATGATTCTGTTCATCCATCTATGTGAGATCTGTGAGTCACAGTCAAATCTCTGCTCTCCCACTCGGATTCATGGCCGCAACAGCTTTCAGCCGACTGTTTATCTGTCTCTGCCATTGCACTTAACCCAACAATTCACTGACAAAAGAAGAAGCTCCCCCACACGCCCGCGACGCAGTTAGTCATCAGTGTCAAACATAACAAAACCATAGAGCCGCTAATATGTGTGGGCACACGGGAAAACACACGCCTTGTGCGAGATGGACAATTAAAACAGAAGCAAAGATAACAGAAAATGTTGAAAACTGCTGATTTTAGAGATGTTTTATATCCAGAAATCTTTAAGGACTTTATTTTTCTTTTAAGTGCTGCAGAACAAAACAAAAGCACATTTGTTGAGTTTTGGTTTTCAGGTAAACTTACTTCCAAGATGTCAAACTTGGCCGTTTTGACTTTACTCCAGGTCTTCTTGAGCCGGGACACAGGACTCATGTTCATCCCAGCTGCAAGACGGACACAACGAGAGAAAAAGACAATGAGAGAGATATCACACGTCCATGAAAACACCCAAACGTGATCGCATTAACACATGGCATTTTCCCATTCATCCAGACAGACGCACATCCCCCCTCCGCCCTTCATCCCATGGCAGTCTTCCTCTAACACCCCCCTCCCACTCCTCCTTTTCTTTCTTCCCTCTGTTGTCTCTCCTGATGCAGCGAGGCAAAAGGCTGCAGGAACAATGGAGTTAACACACGCCTCGTTTCCCCTCCCAGAGCTCTGCTTCCCATATGGTAATCCTCTGTGTGAGCCCGGTGCAGGTTCAGGCTGCGAGGGTCACCGTCAGAGCAAAACAACCCCTCGAGTAAACAAAAGAATCCGCAGGCAGAAATATAAAACTCCAAACCGCTTAACCGAGTTTTCCTCCTGAACTCCGTCCACATCTCAGGAGACAGTTTAACAAACACTTCAGCGCTGCGGGCCCACAATGAATGACCACGGCGGCATGTGTGTCAGAACGTGTCTCGACTGGGAAGCAGCTCCACAAAGACACCAGTGTGTGTGAGGACAGGTGTTTGCTGTGGTTGTGGTCCCACTGGGACACACACTCCACTTTATGAGAGCATTAATATTATCATTGATGTCTTCCTTTTCAGCACCAACACAACTTCCCAGAAACAGAGAAGAGACGCTGACAGTGTGTGTAGTTTTTGAATTTATCTTTGTGTCTATCTGAAAGGTTCCCACAAATTTTCATGGACAAAAAAATCAAAACGAACATATATATACAATGTGCAATATGCAAGTAATGATTTCTCATCCATTTTAACAAATTCCACTAATCTCTGGTACGCACAAGCCCTGTCTTCTATTTTCCAGCAACAATCAATGGTGAAATTTGACGCTGCCACCATTTCCCATCTGCCTGTAACCAAAGTTTGCTAAGTGCTTTTGTGATTAAACTGATTGTTAGGACACGTTTTGCTACTATATTTGAGCACTTTTGCTTCCTTGTGTTGTTTTCTCCATCTATTTGTATTTGGATTAAGTATCTCAGTATTTTCTGATCAGCTCTTATCATCCATAGTTCCCCACTGGGACACATATCTGAAAACCTGGTAAATAAACAGGAAAAAATTTCCTGCCTGGCTATTTAAAGGTAAATAACAGAATTTGTTTTCATAATTTGGGTGAACTAACCCTTTAATAAGATCACTGAAACATCGTCTAACCCTGGTGGTTCCCTGGAGACGAGGCTGGTGGGTTTGCCTGTGGTTGTCCCTCTCTGTCTCCCTCTCAGGGGAGAAAGACAGAGAACAGCTGGCACTCCAATATCTTGTCCTCTCCTCCCTCATCATCCCCCTCTCCCTCTCTCCCTCCTCCCTCTCACTCTCTCTGGTCAGTGTTGACCATCTGCCTGGATGGTTTGTTCTGCGTCCCGCTCCAGCTGCCTCCTCCCCTCGCTCTGCTCCGGACACACAGACCCTCTCCTCCTCTCAGGTCTGTGAGGATGACCAGATGCCCTCTCCTCTAAACGCTCGGACGCCTCTCTGATTCCCTGAGCAGATCGGCTGGACCTCCAGCGCAGCCTCTAAACTGTCTGAGATGCTTTTGGGCTCTACATGTGTCTGATTTAATCTGGGGAGTTTAACTAATGTCGTCACAACACTCATCTGCATCAAAGTCCCCACAGACCCTCCATGTTCAAATGAGTAACTTCATTTTATAACTCAACCGTTTACATTTTATTAAGGCTTAAAATAATGCGTAATTAAGGGCGTGGCTGTGTTGTAAGTTGCAACCACTCTGAAAGTCAGTTAGGTAGATTAACCATGACGTACCCCAAATTCTGAGACTTTCGGATTATTTGTTGCTGTTTCAGCATGTTTTCTCTTCATAAACTTTGATTGTTTTGCTCACCTAAAAAACTCTAGCTCATCGGTTAGTTTCACTAAAAGACCCTTAAAGAGCAGATATTTTGTTTTTCCAGTAAGTACATTTTGTTAATTGGTTTTGAGCCTCTTTTTTGCCCGTGAAAATAAGCGCTGGAGTTATTACCGTTCACCATAACTGTACATGCATCATGCTAACCAAGCTGGCAGCTAGTCGACACCGTCACGATGCCCTGCGGCTCAAAAAGACTTTCACGTAGACTAACACGGTAAAAGAAACATCCAAGTGGATCATTATTTTGAAACTCACAACCCACACACATATAGATCCATCAGAATTTGATCCGTTCGATCTGGTAAAATCTCCAAAGTCGAAAAGAGCTGCAACAAACTGAAAGTCAGACGCTCTGCCTCTTGTCTCCTCCTCTCGCTCTCAGTGCTGATGATTCTTGGATCATCTAGATGATTTTAAACGCAGCAGTTGAACCATTTTGGCTCCATGCGTCTCTCAGTAACTCTCATAGGAATGATCAGGGCCCCGTGCTCAACGCTGTATCCGATTCTCTAAATACATCCATGGTCTAAATCTGGTTGCTTTTGGCTCCAAAAAAATCTAAGATAGCAATGGCTAAAAATGCCAGACTTCAAAACAGCAGTCCACATATCAACGAGTGACGTCACGGTCCACCGTTTTATACAGTCTATGATCACACCTCCAAAATGCTTCATACAACCAGAGTCTAATCTGCTGGTCTGAGCTGATCCGCCGGAGCAGTCTGGGGTTAAGTGGCATAGGCACGGCTGAAATGAGAAAAAGGCAAGAACTCCTCCAGTCATGAATCTACTTCTCTAAGTGTCAAACTACTGCCGCCGCTGCCTGTCCAACTTAACTCTGATGTTTTGGAAATTGATTTTACACTTTTAAAAAGTCGCCTGCCTCACAGCACAAAGATGACAGAAGTCCAAAAGAAATGAGAAGACTGCACAGTTTTGGTGCGACTCAAGTATTTAACAGTAAAGTCAATTTTTTCCATTCACTTGATGTCCCCACATTACCCATGATTCATAGCTGCAGCTCCTGTCTGAGTGTATTTTCTGAAAAATAAATGTCAACAGCAGAAAGCCGAAGGGAAAAACTGTCACCGAGACAATTATCTGCATGAACTGCTGCTCTGTTCCTCCGCTGCCGACTCTCACAGATATCATTAGACTCCAGTAAATTACGTACGTTGAAAATGAACTGGGACAAAGTCATGAGAGGTTACAGCTACGGGGGCAGATTAGATCGCTGCACGAAACTCTCACTGAACAACAGATGCATTTACCACGCTGATCTGATTTACTGATGACCGGAAGAAAAAGCTCTCTGTGCAGGAACGATGATCAGAGAGACAGGTGTGCAGAGTCCGAATGAGTGTCATGTTATCTAACAAGGAAGGAAAAAAAGCACCAACTCACATATGATGGCCATGAGGGAGTTAAAGTTGCCGATGTTGAAGCATTCGCGCGCCACGTCGATGAAGAACTCGATGACTCGAGCTCGGTGCTTCTTCTTCACAGGCTATTAACAAAATGGAGAACATTAAAAAAAACTGCATTAGCAGTCAGGAACGACTGCACTGTTTGGTTAATGTGTATTATCATTAAAGGACGGTGCAGAAAGGACAAAAGTTTGCCTGACCTTTATGAGAAATTTGAGGGTTTTTTTGGAATGTGGCTTCATATTTGAGACAGTTTTGTTGCTTTTATGACACTTTTGATGCTGAAACATGTAAATGTTCCATCAATTTCAGTAATTTATTACGCAAAAAGCAAAAAGCAAAAAGCATGAATTAGCTCCAGTTTCTCTAACGGGCAGATTTGCAGCTTCTCTTTGTTTTAGTATATCTTTAATATGTTTTTCAATGTTTCACACAGAATTAATGTTTTCTTAATGTGTGTGCGTGTGTTTCATTCTGTGCCCCCTCTCTAAATTCAGGACAAAATAAGCAGTGCAGCGCTTTTGTTTCAAGCGACTGACAGTAATGTTGAATTTGCCTCCAGCTGCGTCCAGCAGCATCTAATTGCCAGAAAATTTATCTACAACAATTTTGATAAACATGTCAAGCAAGACATACCAAATGTTTGTCATTTTTGGGCTTCTCAAATATGAAAATCTGTCAGTTTTCTGTCTTTAAATTCAATGTTTGGATTTCAGACATTTAGTCAGACAGAAAAGGCATTTTCTGATTTGTCTGCTTTGGCTCTGAGAGCTCGTGATGGGCATTTTCACAATTTCATTGAATGAAAATAATCAGTAATTGCAGCCAAATCTGCTTTTTATTCTGCCTGCAAAGCACTTTATGTTTATTATTCATGTTCATTACTCACCATGCAGATTTCTGTAGCCACCAGATAACTGAGTCTGTTGAACCATTCGACATAAGCTTCCAGGTTGCTGGCCTTCTTGTGATCACTGAAGCAGCTCTACAACAACAACAGACTTTCAATTAGCACTGGAGCTAATTGCAAAGCAGAAATAGTGCTGAAGTGGAAAAATTAAGCCGATATTTGCTTTTTTGTTTTTTCGTCTTTCAGTAAACGCATCACCGAGCATAAAAACATTAACTCTTAGTTAAATGAAGCCAATCAGGCTCAACTTCACTCTCTAAGCACAATAGTGGTCAATGTTATTCACATTATGCATGCTGGTCCTTTGTGTGGATTCCTCTTGATCTAATTCCACACATTCCTTTGGCCTTACGCCACTCGCCCCCATGTAGTGTTTCCCGCCAGTGGACACGCCGCAGTTTTAACATTCAAACACACACACACACACACACACACACACACACAGTGATTCCTGTCTCTTCCAAGTGGCTCATTGGGATACGAGGCAGGCTAGCCTGAGGCACAAAGGCAGCCTTAACCCCTATCACCTCGCTTCCAAAAAAAAGTGTGCTGTTGCCTAGCAGCAGAACGCCAGACAAGGGACCGCCAGACACACACATTCACAAACTCACACACCCCTTCCCCAAAACAAACCCTTGGCAAGGCTGGTTGCTAGGAGATGAGGTGCATGCATGCCCATTTCATCCAGACACCGAGGTGATTTGTGGCGAGGTGCGTCTGCGTTTATGTTTCTGAGTGTGTGTGCGTGATGAGCAGATATCTGGTCTGCTGCTTCAGTCTAGGAATCACCTGCCCTCACTTTGACCCGCCGGTCTCTTGTGTTGTGTAAACTCAACATCCGTCTGGGAGGGAAAAAAAAAAAACAAAAACTAGGCCATCTCATGTCTGACCCAAAGCAGACAGAGACGGATCAGGTCCAAAAAAAAAAGAAAAACATTGCATAACTCTCACTGTATATGTTTCTCTTATCTGGAGGTTTATTTTTAGCGAAACATGCAGACGTTACCTTATCATTGTCCAGAGGGTCTTTCTGGACGAACGCCTGCACGAATTCTTCAGGTCCGATGTAACTCAGTCTCTCCTGAGAAGGAAGCGAGGGGGAAAATCAACTCAAATTCATGCATCCATCTTTAGTTTGGTCAGTGCTGATGAATGTTCTGCAAGAGTTTGCATCACCTTAAAAAGGCTTTTGAGGAATCTTTAGAGGTAACATTCACTGGCAAATGTTTGCAAACTCTGGAGTGTTTCACTGACATCACTGAGTCAGTTTTACTGGACCTGCTTTAATCAATTCAAGAGATAATTATAGATTGATGGGACATAATGGATCCAATCTGAGGTAGAACTCTACAATTGATTGGTGCATTTCCATTCAAATGTTGCAAAACATTTAAGAAGACTTCTGGGTTTTTGCTAAATTAAATGTGTATCGGTGTTTGGGTCTCCATCGACTACCTTTATCCAAATATATTCAAGAGGATGTGACTGGATTTCATAATTAAGATAGCACCAGTACCTGTGATGCATCATGGGATTTCACCGCTGCCTCACAACTTGATTGCCTCTGATCCACATGGTGTTTTATCAGCAAAGATTTCACAAAACAGTTGAGTACATTTCTTTTTGGGGGCTTTCTGATGTGAAATGAATACTTGACTACAATAGAAAAAGCGGCGCAACACTCCAACATCAAGGAGCATTTAAAAAGTGAGTTTCTATCAGCCTTTATTGCATCTTCTTTTTGTTTAAATATGAACTTTTCCATCTAACAACGCGCTTGTACTCTGTGTTTTAACCCAAAATGAGTATAACAACATGCATTTGGAAGTTTGGATCTTGTGAAAAACCTTGTATTAACCTTTTTTCAGATTGATGGCTTTGTTTTCTCAATGGCAAACTGACATGTAATGAATATAAAGCCGTGGTCAAACGCCGCTGCTTAAAATCAATGCTATGGTAGGTCGGACATGGGAGGAGCTGCAGCACTCGGTTTCACCTCCACCACCACACCGATTTCTAATCCATCATATGTGTCAGCTCTCCACCTCTCTCACATGTTCTCCTCTCCAGCATTGATTTGATCTTATTGTCTTTGGCTCCTGTGCCGGTACGTGTACGAGTCATTGGCAGGACGTCTGATTGTTCTTTGGAAGGCAACATTTACATCTTAATTTGGTTTGACGTGTCACAAGAAATGATTGATATGAAGGAGTTATTTAAACTGATTTTTAAGATAAAGGAGATGAAAATTAGGCTTCTGGACCAATTTTGACCCAATTACTGGTCTCTGAAGATCAACAGAGGGCTTAAAAATAACAGATCTAAATAAAAAAAGAAACAAAGAAAAGAAAATATATGAAAAAGTCCTAAAACTTCTAGGTTTCTCACCAGTTCTATGTGCGTGAGCTGCTGGGCTACAGTGAACGGGTCGTTGCAGATGGACAGCATGTCTCTCTGGATGGCCGCCTGGGGCTTCGCCTTAAGAGCCGTCAGTCGCTCTGCCGCCGTGGCGTTGATCTTGACCAGCGCCTCCTCGTACTGGCTGAGCACTGTCAACCTCCTGATCAGACCCTGGCTCATCTGGCTGACCGCCTTCCTGTAAACCTGAAGGGGAAAAGTGAAAGAAGAGAGTCCATTAATTGGAAGTCAATGTTTAGGAACCTCGAAAGACTATTTTCCTCAATCTGTACTCCCGACATATTCCTTGATTAACATCATCAGAAGTCATTGATGATATTTTGACAAAACTCCTGCATATAAAGAGGTTTTCATGTGACCATCTCTCTTTGAATCATTTATTTGTAGCAGCCCACCACGTTTAAAACATCTGCTGCCACAGACAGATTTGACCTCCTTGCAAAACGAACCCTGCAGCTTCAAGAGTCTTTTGCTCTTCGACATTCAGACTTTTAAATTCCCTATAGGTGTTATATACATGTATATGGTATGATTTATATTGTACTGTTATGTAGTGCATCATATCAACTACTGGCACTTTATTCTTATCACGGCTCATTGGCTTTTGGTGCTTGGTTATATATTGTGAATGCTGCCACGTGTGATTTTGTGCATGCATTTGTTTTGTAGTTTTGAATTGCACTGAAAAGGCTTTGTTTTCGCGCTCTCCAGCTCTGTACAGGCTCGACACATTATGTAGACACTGTTAAACACAGTTACATCACTGAAAGCGCAAGCACCACTATAAAAGAGATAACAAGAGCAAAAGAGCTGACTGTGATGTAAATCTGACCAAAATCGGCAGTAGCATGCGTGCAGCCACTTTGCTCTGCTCAGCTGTAGGCATTTTAGGTTATTCCCTAACCACTCATCTGTGGCAGAGAGTGATAACAACCTCACTGGAATTTACAACACACATATTGAGTACATGTCAGCAGAACTGGCTGCAGACTGATGCCAGCTCTCAGCCCAAACCACAGAAGGACCCTCAGCATGTGACGCCTCCGGTGTTTGTTTTGCAGAGAAACGCACTGGGACGGTCGCTCACGGTGTTGTGCAAACCTCTTCCTGCCGGCCTCATTAAGGCCTCTCAGTTCAGCAGGGGGGAAACTCTTAGCGCTCTGGCCTCAGAGGTCAAGAGGGCGTCCAGTTTTGAACCCTCCCCCCTGGACTCCAGGCCAGGATTAGATAAGTGTTCCCTCACTGACACAGTTAAGCACAGAAGTTGCATAAGAGGGTCTATAGAGAGGACATGTGTGTTTCATTTTGACTGTGTGTGTTATTGTGTGAACATGTAAGATCCTGTTCGTGGCCTCTTTCCATACCGCTGCTATGAGCTGCCCAAAATAATCCAGGGTGATGAGGCCCCTTTTCTCACGACCACATCCCTTCTCCCCGAACTTCCTGCCAGTTCAGCGTCCAGAATCTGGGTTCTACAAACAAGACTCCAGTTCACCAGGGTGGGAAGAAACACAGCTCGCCTTTTAATGGATGTGGAGGCCCGGTGCCGAGACAGCAATCAAGTGTGAGGAGTCGCTGCGGCGCGCGGGGAGGAAAAATGAGCGGACTCTCATCACTCTGCTGGAAGCAGCCAGGGCGGGACTCCTTCTGAAATTCACTTCACAGGGCGTGACTAATGCATCTGTCTGTGGGTGATGTGGCTGTGATAGGTGTGATGGCACATGAACAGACATATTCGCATGTCAACCAATCAAACCGCGGCTCGGTGGATATTGCAATCTTGGCAAGGGGTGATTGCAAGAGCGCAACAGAGAGAAGAAAAATGAAGTTGTAGAAAAAAAGTGAGCATTCAGAAGTGCTGGGAGTCAAGATGGACTGAAAACATGAGAGAAAACTTCCTAAAGGTCCAGTGTGTAGAATTTAGAGGGAGTTTATTTGGCAGAAATGAAATTTAGTATTAACAGCTATGTGTTTTTTTGGTATCTCTCTTGGGACTGTTGGAGGAGCACTCTGAAGGCATCATGTTGCGCTCTCAGAACATGTGATGGGACTTTTTTAATAGTAAGCTATTAATCCAAAAAATGTGCCAAGATTAAAATAAAATAATTAGCTGTAACCCTGCATGAAAACACCTCCATTCAGACAGACGTAGTAATCTCAGTGTAAACACTGTACACACTCAGCTGATGCTCGACCACACTCCTGCACAGTTGGACAACAGCGCGACTCGCCACCAGTGAAAATCGCTCCAGTTGCCACTTCAAAGTCCGCCATCTGCCGTAGCTTCTGTCCCCACTACAAACAGAGGACGGGCCAGGGTCGGATAAATATAGTCACAGATCTTGGAGACAAAAGCCCGCCTGACATTTCTAAGCAGAGGGAGTCACATTTGCTCATCAGAACTATTGGCGTTACAAGTGAGGGGCCTCAGCAGGGGCACGCTGTTCCCTTCGCTATCAACCCTGGCAGCGATCCTGAGGCGGCAGACGGCTGCTCAGTACAAGTCATAAAGACCGAGCGCGTGGTCGCTTCATGTCATAGAATCACTAGAGGTCCTGTTTTTCTTGGCCGAGTGCTGAGACTTCCCGTGGAGCACCACCTGACCCACACGAGAGGCCGGACTGTTTTTAGCAGGTTAGCCGAGCAGAACTAATGATCAGATAGTAAAGGTCTACTGCGTGGGATTATTTTATCTACAAACATCCATGCTGCCAAGTCACAATGACACAGAAATACCTGCCAAACACCCAAGATGCACTCAAATTTTGCATTCATTTTCTACCAAGTCCAGGTCCATTCTCAAGTCGCTGCAGCAAAATCTAAGTCAAGAAATTGCCAGAAATTTGTCTACTGCAAGTCTTTCAGGTCTCTCAATGCTGAGTATTTAATGTCTAGTCCTTATAGAGAAAAGTCCAGAACAGTCCAAACTCTGAAGCCCTGATCAGACAGCACTTTCAGCAGCCTGGAACAGCTTTTCATATCCGTTTTTTAAAAACACATTTATCTTTTTTGGCTCTGTGCCCCTTGCGATTTTGAAGAAGCTCCCTGAACAGCAAGAACTTCAACTGACTTCGCTGACATTTTTCAACGTCCAGTCAGATACATTGAGAGGCAGGGCGTCCGTGGTGGCGATGAAAACAAGTGGCAGCGTACATGGTTTGTGTGAAGCCAACATAAGCCCGGCAAAGCTTCTGAACCAGCTGGTCATACTCTGGGTGATTTCTACTCTTTCTGAGGGTTTCACTGCGGCCAATGAACTATCTGGGAACAGTCTCTTACCCTCAATCAAAGCCTGCCCATTGCAATGCAGATTTTATTGCTTATTTTGTCTCTTCTAAATGAATGTTAAATAACAATAATAATTATTATTATCTCTTTATTTTTCTTTAATTACTTGTGCCATGGGGTAGAGGGGGGTTCTGGAGGGTCGGCTTGAGCGGGTGGAGGAAAGTGAGCATAATAATGAACTGTCATCTGTCCACTTCTGTAAAATCAAATAAAACACAAAAAAAAACAAAAAAACAGGTTTAAGGTAAAGCCTTCTAATGCAAACTGTGATTTGTAATATTGGACTTTATAAATCAAATTGAATTGAAATGACTCTTTACAGCCCTTTAGGGCATGCTTTGTGATGGCGCTCCAATAAATTTTCTTGACTTATCTGTAAAGCATTTTGGGTTGCCTTTGAGTATAAAATGTGCTAAATAAATAAGTCTGCCTTTCCGAAGGTGCAGATATGACTTCACTTCAAAGCAAAATAGTGGTTAAGCCAAGACAGATGATCAGAGGTTGTCTGGCAACAATGACAAAAAAAGAAAGACAGCAAGCTGCAAAATGTGTTCTGGCTGAGTCTGTCTCAGTCCTTGTTTTTTTAATTTAAGTCTGGCTAAGTCTTAATTCTTAAGTTCAGATTGCCGACTGAAAGCCTGAAAAAGGAATCTGCATTAAAGTGCATTGAGCATTTCAACTCAAAAAACTCATCTGCAACAGTTGGTCTTATTACATTGTTTTCAGTTAATGTCTCCCCTTTGTGAGCTCAAGAAAAAATGCCACCTTGGGGAACAATAAAGTTGTAGTTTGTTTTCTTTTTCCATCTCTGAACAGGAGAAATTTTCTAACTTCAGTTCTGAACTAAACCCAAAGCAGACCAAAGACAACCGTTTACGTATGTATTTCTGGACAGTTACTTCATTGGGAACGTCTTCTATCCCGAACTTCCAACAACAAGTTTAAAACACTCAGTGCAGTGGCACCTGTCATAAAGAGTACTGTGCCTGCACCATTCGGATTAAAAACAGGAATGTTTGTCCAAAGACCTGCCTCACATCAAGTGCACCAAGCATCCAACCTGGATACATAACTTGGGATCTGTTAAATTAACCCAACTTGTCATAATAAAGCAACAAAAAAAAGAACCAAGTGCAAAAAAAACCCTGCACATTTTGAAGGAAAGCAAGACCATCAAATGAGGTCAGATCAAGATCACAGCGCTCGTTTTCCTCTCGACTGCTGCTTCCCTTTATATCCAACCACATCCATAATGACAGTCTTACTACACAGATCAAGGTCCTGGACTGTTTGGAGTGTGGTCTGGACACGGCTTTGACCAGATGTTCGGGACGTCTATTCTGGACTCAAACCCTCTCCCAGAGAGCTGCGGTCGACGCTCTGAGGAACCAGCGTCTAACTCTGCACTCAGGACCTGCCTACGGTTAGGCATTTGTTTTCAAAACATAATTTGGAGAATCTGTAGGAAACATGTCGGCAAATTAGTTCGGACAAACCCCGGCTGTCGTTGTGAAAGTGCTTCCTTAACAGCTCAACTTCTTCAGGGAAATCCTGTGACGATCACACTACCCGGAGCAAGCAATCATGTTTTATTATCACGGGTTATCGTCAATAGATATATGAATTAACAGTGTGACAACTCATTTTCCTTAATGTATTCTTGCAGCGATTTGTGCACCAAAAATTCCCTAACAACGATTAATCTGAAGACCGGCTCTTGGTCACGCTGTGCTAATCATGAGCACACATGCCTCTGGCCGACATAAGATGACAGCACATCTGCAGGGTGTTATAAAGTGATGTAAACGGTTGCCTTGTCTACACAGTACATACATCTAGCGTCCAGAACCTTTAGGCCACATTTTCGAGGAAAAACGTTTTTTCCTGCTAGTGCCATATGTCATGAGTTCTGTGAACAATCTGAGGCAGCATCTGGCTCAACTGGGTTTCTTACACAAGTCAAGGAAAGTCTATGATTTTTAGAAGGACTTCTGAGAAGACATCTATCAGTTAACCACCTGAAACCTGAGCACATTGGCTTGATTTTTTTCATAAAACATGACAAGAGGGCAATGAGTAACTTGTGAAGAAATGACCCAAAAATTTGAAAAAAGTACAAGAAAGAAATGTGTAATATGTTTGAATTGAATTATGAAGCCTGATATACCAATGTGAACATTATCAAATGGATTAGTAAAAGAAATGTGCTAAAATAAATTTAAAAAAAAAGTTTAAGTGCCAAAATAAAATAACACAAATATACAGCAATCTTAAAAAAAGAAACTAAAATAATAAGCCAATCAGAGGCAGAGTAAGGCAGAGTAAGGTAGGCCTTTCCTTCGCCATCCTAGAAGTAACAAATTTGCCGCTATCAGTGGAGCTAAAATAATCCTGTTCACCCGAGTATTGTGTTTCCATCAATACCGATCAGAGCCATGGCCGATAAATACCCGCGACGACTGCAGAGCCATTTGACCTGAATGTGAATGCTGACTGTTACCTTTCCCACTAAACACAAAAGTTACAGCTAGCGGATTTTGAAAATGGGGCTTAAATACTGCATTTTCCCATAATTTGTACACCATGTGTGTCTGAAATGTCTCATTGCTTATGTTTCTGGTCTTGTTCAAACATGTATCCAAGTGACGACCACAGATCTCTAATAGAAGTGACAGTTGAGGTTGTAAAAAAAAATTAAAAAGGTAGGGCTACACTATTACCAAATAGTGCAGCCACTGATAAGCTAGAAAACCGCCTGTGGCTTTCAATTATTTGGGTGCACTTAAAGAACTGAGGCACGTTATCTTATTTTGTTAAATGTACCGCTCATGATATCACCTCGAGGGAATCTTGTGCTACATGACTTTCTGCTGCCTCGAGGACAGAATCGATTTGAACCATCGAGATTATTTTTGGAGGGGTGGCGTTAATGCCAACTGCAGCCAATCTACTGTGAAATCAAAAGATGTTTGTGTGGCCATCAAAACACAACACCATGACTGAGAGAGTGTGTTATACTGGTGGTCATTTAATATGTGTTTTATTTCCAGTGGGGGTTGTAAGAAAGAGCTTAAACATGGGGAGCTGAAAATGTGTCCAAGTGTCATGTGAGAAAATTGATTTCCAGATTAAATCAGGATCAATACTTGTGCTTGTACCATTGATGAGTCATGTGGACCCTGCATTAAAGACGGCGGGGGGGTGGGTGAGTTGTGTTTTTCTTGTATTGAGTTTCCTGACGGGACAGATGGATGTTTGTGTCCTCCATCACTGTCTGGTCCTGACAAGCCCCCGCTGCTTTATCGTTAACACCACAAGATACACGCACACTTAACTCAGGCTGAGAGGCCGAAACGTACGTGAAACCATCAGAACATGCACCGAAAGAACCCTGATTCATGATGAAA
Organism: Plectropomus leopardus; assembly: GCF_008729295.1. Taxonomy (NCBI): domain Eukaryota; kingdom Metazoa; phylum Chordata; class Actinopteri; order Perciformes; family Serranidae; genus Plectropomus; species Plectropomus leopardus. The sequence continues at coordinate 34,070,190 of NC_056468.1, read as the reverse complement.
TAAACAAATATTTGTCCAAACTGAAGAAAACTGAAGTGAGTTCGCCAAACCCCAACCCTGAAGCAGGAGACACGAAAGGAAAAGAAAAAATGATATAAAAGTATTAGGCTTTTTGGGAGAAGAGTGTTTGTGAAAACTACCTGATAAGTGCTGAAACTAAGATTACGGTTTAAGTGGTACCCAGCTAGCAGGGAACGTTCCCACAACATTGGCTAACATTACCTACAAGTTGTAAGTATGTTTTAAAGAAAACATTTTAATTTAATGTTCAGAGAACATTTTAACAAGCTTTATCTTTTCAAATAATGTCCCTTTAAGGTTAGATGCTAATTAAGATGTAACATTTAACTGTAAAATCTGAGGATGTTTTGGTGATGCTACTCAGTACTTCTGCACTGAAGGCCTACTGAGCGCAGAAGTATATAACTTTCTCCAGAACCCAAAACTGATACTATTGCATTTCTCTTTGTAACACAAAACAAACAAGATCTTTGTGAGCTTTAACGCTGCAAGTAGGCAGATTTGAACTTCGGACGGGCTGATTTTTCCTGCTTCCACTCTTCAATGTCTCAGCTAGGAACCCAATAAGCTGATTTCCGCCCCAAATATTCAGCTATTCCTCTGAGGTGCACACATGTATTTTGACTTTTAAAGTAGCCGTGTTGTTGTAATATTAGCTTATGTTAGCGTTTCCTTTTCATGGCACACAGAGCATGACTCATGCTTATCAAAACAGCTTTCCTGTATCTAAATGTCTAACAGTGGATGTTCTGCATGTGCAACAAAGATAACAGAGAGACCAGGACAAAAACACTTCAACCCCTCACTGAATAAACTTTGATCCAAACGGCGCAGCGGAGGCTAATGGCCAGCTAAGCCAGTGACATTCAGCTCTGCAGCAATGAAACAATTCAAACGCTGGAGCGCCACAAAAAAAAAGCCACCTAGCCTGTGAACAATGGGGCTTTTCACTCAACTCAGCCAGCCTCAAAAACTGCTTTGTTGCCAGAGATACCCCTCCTCTACGTCCCTCCACCGCTATCTGCAAAATCTGCCTGTGCCTGTAGCTTTGCTGCACGTGCAGTCTATTAAACAGCTCTCCTGCTTGTGATAACACCTAAACACATTATCTAATCAGCAGACCGGGCTTTTGTTACTGTAGTTTGAGTAACTTTTTTTGTTGCACGTGAGCAGCAGGAAGAAGTAATGGACTGACCTCGTCTCCACTGGCCAGCCGGTGGGTCAGCTCCTTCAGGCTCCGCATCATCCTCTCGTCCCTGAAGTCGTACGGGAAGGTTTCTGTCCACTCTGTCAGCAGCTGGATGATCTTGGGAGCGATTTTTCTGACTCTCATCTGAAAATATAAGATAAACACATAACGTTAATAGGAGGAAGGACCACCTCTAGGATGTTTAAAGGAATACTTTGCTTATTTTCAAACAGCTTTGTATCGAAACAGCGTGGGTAGGCTGTGTAAATGAACTGTGGTAAACTTCCCTCCAGTGGTTAGATAGGTCCCTTCAGTCACCCTTCAGTCCTAGAAATGTACTATTATCCAACAAACGTCCTAAAATCATTGAAATGTCCTGTTATCCTAGAATCTTGCAATAATCCTAGAAATGCGCTAAAAATCCAAGAAACGTCCTGAACTCCCAGAAATGTTCTAAAATCCTAGAAACATCCAAAAGTCCTAGAAACGTCCTTAAGTCCGAGAAAGGTCCTCTAATCCAAGAAATGTCCTAAAATCCTAGAAACATGTATGTGGCTGCTGCAACTGGCCCCTGGCCTCCTTTCATTTTGCAAAAGTGGCCCCTAAGCACAGCCAGTTGAGTATCCCTGCTGTAGGTTTTCTACCTTTCCGGCAAAAGAGTCGTTTTTCTGTTTTCTGTCACACATCACCAATTTCAGAAGTATTTGCAACTTTCTACTGCATGGACATCATAGTTTTATTAAAAGGCCGTCTTTCCAGCTGTGAAATAGTCTGTAAATGTGTAGATTTTGTTGAAGGTTCACAGCTGAGAGCCCGGTTTGAACACGTTATGCCATTTATTCCTAAAACTAATGAAAAAAGAAATTTGACATACCTTGTCAGCTTGAGGATCGCTGAGTCGCTGTTGGTCCATGCACAGGTGACACACCTTCGACATGAGTTCGTATGGGCGGATGAAGAGACGAGAGCTGAGCAGGAAGGTGAAGATGTACGTCCTCTGTGGAGAGAAAAGAAAATGTTTGCTACAAAAGCAATCCTCATAACGACAAATTGGTCATTTAATTTCAAAATTTGGCTTTAATACTGCTTGAAATAAAAAGTCACTGGAGGAAATGATGCTTCAACAACAAAAATACATAATTAGTAAGTAGGAGGAATTAAAACTTTTAATCCCTGATGCACGGAAAGAAAAGGAGATGCAAGGAAGAAAGAGAGAGAAAACAACTTTGGCACTTTAGAGTCTCAAAGCACCAGAGCTTCTCACACAGATCAAAAAGAAAAAAAGGTTTCTTGCTTTGATGAAACTGCAAAGGCAAAGAAACCACCGGGGATTACAAAAAACAACACTCACATCTGGATAATAGTCTACAGTCGGGACCAAGTGGTGAATGAGGGCCTCCAGGGACCCGGACGCCAGGTTGTTGTCATGGTAATAGAGGCCGGGGTAGCCTTCCTCCTTGGTCTGGTACAGGTTCTTGTTGTAGCCGCCGGAGTTCAGCTGCCCCGTGAACGGTGGTGTCTGAGGCATGTTGTCCTGTAAAGAGAGACAGAGGACAAACAAAGGTCAGGACCTCTTCTCTGATAGATATTTCACCGCAGACGCTGATGCAGGGTGGCCAGACGAACCCAAAATAGCTCTCAGACACAAACACAGACGGCGAAGGTTTGGATGCAGTCAACACCCTTCCTCCTCTGGATCCCGGCTGTCCATTTTAAGGTTTCTGGGGTTTGGGTTTGTTTGGACGCACAAACGGCGACTGAAAAAGCTGAACTGCAAACTGTGGTTAAGACTCAAAAAGCACGAGGGTGGAAAGGAGCCGGAGGTTCATGAGTCATCTGAATTACAATGAAAATCACAAGAATAGACTGCTCACAGACGCTTTATGGACCCCACTGAGCTTTACAAGGACTTGAAGCCTCAAAGCGGTGATACTGAACTTACAGCCTGCAGGCCAAATCGTGCCCTCCATAGGGTGCCATGTGGCCCTCTAATCATTTTCTAATTTACAAAAAAAAAAAAACTCATTCACACTGATATTGATTTTGTACTTTTAGTATAAATAAGGCGCCTGAGTGCATAAAACAGTATCAAATGGAGCTTGTTCATCAAAAAAAGTGCAGATGGAGAATCCCCCGCACCCCTGACAGAGGTCCTAGCTTAGCCCCTAATGTCCTAAAGTCCCACAAACGTCCTGAAGTCCGACAATGTCCTGACGTCCTGAAATCCTAGAAATGTCCTCAAATCCTAGAAATCCTAGAAACGTCCTCAAGTCCTGGAAATGTCCTAGCATCCAGAAACCCTAGAAACATCCTAAAATACTGGAAACGTTCTGAATTCTTTCAAATGTTCCATAATCCTACAAATATCCTTAAATCCTAGACATGTCCTCAAATCTCAGAAATGTCCTAAAATCCTATAAAACATGTATGCGGCTGCTGCGACTGGCCCCTGGCCTCCTTTCATTTTGCAAAAGTGGCCCCCAAGCAAAGCAAGTGGAGTATCCCAGACAGTGTGGCTCATCCCATAAACAGCAACCTTTAACTGCTGGAAAAAAACTGATTTCCAGAAAACAAGACAGTAGTTTCAGATTCACATTTGACAATTTTCTGGGAAATCTTTATTCTGACAATCAATTCATTCAAACGGTCTTCTGGCTCACTAAAAGACTTATAACGAAAGTTCTGTACAAACACGCAGACATAAAAACGAAAGTGCGCCAAAAACGTGTCAGAACTTTGCCCTGCAGGGAGTCACGACACTTTGTCCCTGAAATCACATTGTATGATCACGTTGCCTGTTTACTTTCACTGCTAGCATGTGGGTGTGCGCATGACACGAAGCGAAGAGGAGTGAGTGTGTCGAGAAGGCGCAACTCATGATGCAGGGGAGAACATGATAAATGGAAGAACACGTGTGCCGTCCTGTGCTGTCAAAAGTCTTTGTTTACACCAAAAAAGCCCTTTAAAAGAACTGAGGACGTCCTTAATGTCCTCACTCTCAGGTCTTAAACCCAGCCTGGTCCTCACAAAGATAGAACAACCAACACACTCTGCTCTGCCAGCCTCCTGACCTCTGAACCTGGCACTTCGGCTCAATCCCATGCCAGGCAGACTTATGGCTGGGGAACCACAAAAGGGCTTTTCACACTTGGGGGGGGGGGGAAGGGGGGCCCATAGGGAGCAACAAACCCGCCCCCACCGCACCGTCACGACCCTCCACACCCGCACATCCGAAACAATATGCCGCCCCGTGGCTGCCTGCCAAATCAGGAAGCCTTTAAGGCTGATGGACTGCGGAGCTGCCAGGGACGGATACGCGGGATGCCAGGAGGTATAAACTGCACCTGCCCGCTCGCTGCCGCAGCCAGTTCAAACACATTTTGGTTCCACTGTGCTGTGATGTAATGTTGGTTTGCAGAGGAGGATTACATACAGGGTTCATACACATTTCAACAATACATTTCCATGACTCTGAGGCAAATTTTCAAGACCATACATTCTCCGACACAACCAACGATAATCCTTATCGATTCTTTTTCGTGATTACATAACAGCTTTTTAATATATATATTGTTTTAAAATATCATGAATTTATTTTTTAACCACCGGGAAATGACCTCTGTTTTTAAGTTTGGCTTTAGAGAAAGGGCATACAATTTTAAACAGCTGTATTTTGTATTTATTTTACAGCACATTTTTTAAGAAAACTTGCAGGTTTGGGGGGCATGTTTTCTTAAAAAGAAAATTGGGCCTTTTTTAAAAAACAAACAAACAAACAAGGTATTACATGTACAGTACATGGTATTATACAGGTCTGTGAAACAAAATTCTATGATTTTTCCAAAACCTTCAGGGTATGTTTCGTTTTCCAAAACATTTCAAGGCCTGGAAATTGCTACTCTGCAAATTCCATGACTTATCAGGGTTTTTGTAGGAACCCTGTATAAAGTACACCTGCCCACGCACTGCCACGAGTTCAAACACATTTTAGGCTCCACTGTCCTGTGATGTAATTCAGGTTTGCAGAGGAGGCTTTCATGAGAAAAAACAAAACCAAAAGTGGTGAACATCTGCTGATCAGACCAGAGGGGAATTAACAGATAGGACTTTGTACCATTAAATCTCGAGCTCAACCTTTAAAATAATCACAGCATGCAGTCGTGTCTGGGGCACACGGCTCGCTACAGATATGTAAACAAACTCTGTTTATTCATAAGTTCCCCCACACGAGGCGAACCACCCACCCTTCCACTTTCACACGCATGCCGCTCCATAATGCACGTGTGCACACACAGACCATCGCTATTATTCACCCAGACAGCCATGGCCATTTCCATGAGAAAAGCGAGTGTGAGGAGTCAGAGCGCAGCGGCCCGAGCATCTGCTGCACCATGTGGCTTCCCCGCAGAGAGCGGGAGATCACGGGTCTGACGGAGGGAAACCCTGATAAAAGTCAACTGTTTCTGGAGCGTTGTTTACTGAATTTCAGTGTTTTTTTTCTCAGTATCGTCCCACATTTAGCTACAATTTCTCCCTTCATAGCATCCAAGCACAACCACAGACATCTGATGTCCACAAGGCGGCTTTAAACACACCACCGGGGTTCAGATGGAGAGCACATCAACAGCAGGTGATCGAGGACTGAGAACATTTCACATTCAGTGTTCCCAGCTGGGAGCTAAACCACCAACTCCCTGCTCCCACGCTCGCTGTCCTTACCATCAAGGGAGGGCTGTTTTGGATGGCTGTAGAGCTCAAAAGATTAGCTGATCAGCAATTTTAATGCTACTAATTTTACTATATCATTTCTTCTTGATTTCCTTAATAAAGTATATACTTGTAGATTCCAGCTTCTCTTTGCTTTTCTCTATCTTTCAGCATCATTAGCCTCTTTTACACTGCCTGTTGAAGGTGGGAATATCACGCCATCATGCCGCCCCGCTGCTCTGTGTATAAGATAATCGCAGAATGGGGGGACAGAGTGGAATCAGTCAATAGTGTAATGTAGCAAAGTAATAATACTTTGTGACAGTATCTATGTTTTTTGGGAATATCTTCAGTTAATTTTACTCTACACTACTTCCCTACGCATTTTAGTTACTTACTAAACTCTACGTTTTAGAGGTTTAAATGCTCGGGAAAGGCGTCAGAACACAGCATAAGAAAACTGATGTAAATCCAGGTATTAAATGGTTAAAGCCGCCACAGGAAGTAGTAACAGCTCAGAAACTGTGTCTGCATAAACAGGACAGTCGGGGGCAGATTGGAGCAATCCTGGTTGCTGCCCAGGTTCAACATTTCATCACTGGCACCAGTTACACATCCAGTTTAACTGACCTGGGTTCATTTTCTAACCTTCTGATGCTGTGGCAGATCTGTCCCAACTTTGATCTACCAAACTCCTATAATTCACACACACACACACACACACACACACACACACACACACACACACACACTTCCTCTACAGGTGACCTCAGATTGCAGAACACACAAATCTAATATTGCAACAAGTTGTACCGAGTCTTCAGCACTGTGACATCACTCTCACCGTCTGATGTCTCTGAAAAGACGAACACTTTGGATTAATCTCACACTGCCGGGGGCAGGCGGGCTTCTTTGAAGATAAAAGCCGTGTCTCTAATACAGAAAAACCCAGATAGAGGACACCATGAGATCAGATGCTGCACTTTGTCCTCTTGACTAGTCTCTAAGTCTCTTATAGCAGAGCAGAACTTTTACTACCAGCACACACAGGCCAGTACTGAGTGTTTTAAATCTCATCTTCAGCATTATATATTTTAAGTTATTGATGCTCTGTATTGTCTTACTGTCACTGTTTTCTTTCTTTTGTTGCGTTGAAGAAAGGGGGACGGAAAAAAGGAAAAATAAGGACATTCAGGGATTTCCATAGAATTACAATATGTAGCAGTAGGTGATGCTTGTGTCCCCTCTCTGAATTCAGACTTTTTAGCTGATACGCGTACGTAATACGAACGCATCACAGGTGGAGGACATCATGAGCTACTTACCAGCAGCAGTTTAAGGAGTTTGAGCTGTAGAGTGAAAAATCAACCTTTTAAAACCTAAGCAAATCAGTTGGATTTCATTCAAAAACATGGTGACAGCAAACATTTAGACCCCGCACAATGAATGGTTAAGTTATAATTTCACGATGCCTGGCGTTCTGCTGCTCCGTCTGTGCCCGGAGTGCGCTCTGCACTTTGACAGCATGGTGCAATGCATAACTGAACAGCATATATATTCCAATAGCACTCCTAATAAATAGTCCAAATAGAAAATAAATGAAAGTTTGGATAACACCATTATCAAATGGGGAAAAAAGTTTTAAAAACTTACAAAGATTAGGCCATAACTAACAGGATTTGGCAATAACTGAGACCCTATTCTCAGGCCAAAAAGTGGTAATTAGTTCTGCAGTGGGAGGACACCACCACCATCACTATCTCTGCTGCACTGAAGCCAACAGTGTCTGTTCTTCACACACACCAGCTGCAGCCTTCAACATAATCCGAAAAACAAAGCGCAAGATGCCTACAAGCAGCGACTGACACAAACTGATTTACATTTGGCTTCCAGGTGTCGTGTGTAGTCGGAGTGGTTGTGGCGAAGGGTGAAGGGGGGGGACCACATGTCAAGTCCTCTGTCCTGACAAAAGCAAACTCTTAGCACGTCACTGTTGGTTTAGCGTGGCCGCTGGCTGGGTGGCGGGAGAAGGTAAACAAACAAAATGCCACAGCTTGTCTCAACACTTTTGGGGGGTTGTTTAAGTTGGACTGGTTTTAATTATAGCCTCTCTGGCTCTGTGTGTGTCGCCATCTGCCTCATTGTGTAAAAAGAAGTCTGGTTTGGATTTAAATTGGATTTTAAAACAGAGAATATTCAAATATCTGTCTGTTTCTGCTTATTTATGATTTAAAATTTGTTTTTAGCAAAACATTACCAAAGCATCAGCACAAATTGTTGCCTTTAGGGGAAAATGTACCAGAATTAAGGACTTTTTGAGAACATCAAAATCAATTACAACCCATTTCCAACGAAATTTGGGCGTGTGTACGCAGTTAAAAGGCTATAGACTCCTTTCTCGTTGCCAGTAGAGCAAAGCTGTGTATACGACTCTGCAGCAGACTAGTGTGCCTTTCTGTGTGTATTCTTTTGGTGTGTCAAATTCAACATCATGGACAGGCCAGAAAACAAGTTAATAAATGGTAAAAAGCAGCATGGATGGAGGTTACTTCTTTATATAAATCTCTTAATTATTCATTCTCTGTTTCAAACTCAAATTTGGATAAGTTTTTGAATGCTGCTTAGGCCGGGACGGACTGTATTTTCTGATGGCGAGTCATTGCATCTCGGGATTTAAAGGGATAAAATTAACACATTATCCAAGTGTTGTGTTTCCTTTAATGACAATCAGAGGCAGAACTGACAAATACCCAACTACTGCAGAGTTATCTGACCCATGTGTGGATGGCGATTGTAATATTTACTTTTACATTAAAAAGCTAGATGTTAGCAGGTAATTTTTAAAATGTCAGAATTTTCTCAGGCATTATCTTTGATCCTTTGAAAATGGAGCAAATTGGCTTGATTTCTCTCAAAAACAACAGGGCGATGAGCAACTTAATAAGAAATGACCCAAAAATGAGCATCAACTCAGTAAAAAGTTGCAAAATATTTCTCAAAATTTTTAAAAAGTAAATACATTTAAAAAAAGAAAATGTCCTGAAAAAGACACTTAAATAAATATTTATAAAAGGTGTCTGAGCACATCAGAGAAAATGTGATGTCATCCCAGGTTTCAAAGGGTTGAACCATGATATTCTTTAAATATTCATACAGCTATTTTTACATTCACGCAGACACTGTTTCCGCTTTCTTATTGGCTAAAAACTCGACCGCTGATTATCACATGGCGCTGAGTCTCTCAAATGATTCGGGTGTGTCTTGTGATGGGCGGTAGTACACTCAGCTGACACTGACACTCAGAAATGACACTGACATACTGTAAATCATGTGTGGGAGCATTTGTAGAGGAATTGAGGAGAAGAGAAACGAGTTGTTTTTTTTTTAGTTTCAGGGCATGATTATCTGAAAGGTTACAGAAATGTCAAAATATTTCCCTTTTCTTGCCCTGAAACAGAAGGGCAGCAGCTAAAAAAGCACCAAATCTCCCCAGGCAAATGTCATATCACCTGTAAAACCCCGACATTTACCTGAAATTACTTTCCGGCTACAACAAATGACAAAAGCTTTCAGGTAATTTTGTCTCCTAACGTTTGGGTGGGGCTACTTCCCCGAAGGGAAAATGGTGGAGCATGGTCCCTCGGATGCTTAAAATACAAACTATCAAAGAGCTGATGGAGGGTTTTCCCGCCCTGCCCACAGTGTTAACGACCGCTCATGATGAGCGCCCATCAGCAGTTCAGAGGCAGTAAAGAGAAAAGTCTGAACACACAGAAAATCATTCCCGGACGTACACAAGCAGCCAGACGCTCACTGTTTAACTCTTAAAAACCTGAGCCAATTGGATTGATTTCTTTCATAAAGAGGTAGCAGGCAAGGAGCAACTCAACAGGATATGGCCCAAGAAATTGGTAAAAAAGTAAATATAAGAAAATTACCTGAAAATAAGCCAAAAAAGTAAGAAATAAAAAAGACACAAAAACATGTGTAATGTATAACTTTCCTGCAACATAATTTTAAATGTGAAAATATAATAATTATAAATATAGTTTTCTGGATTATTCCCTAGTTATTAATTTCCCATTTCTCTAATTATTTTTAGGCCATTTTTTTGTTACCTTTTACCAGTTTCTTACAATTTGTGGAGCATTTCTTACCAATTTGCTCACTGAATTTCTTCAGTAATTTCAAAATTAAATCTAACCAATTTGCTTGGGTTTGGCATCTGAACACAGCACAAGAAAACTGGAGCCAATCCAGGTTTCAAAGGGTTAAGCATTCCATTATGCCATTTTCCTGATAGATTTCTCACATCTGAGGATTACACAGCAGTAAAGCTCGAAGATTTGTGATGTAATAAAACATCCCTAGCAGTACAAAATGTATAAAAGCAATGCACATGAGGAGTGGTTTCCAAGAGAAAAGACAGGGAAAAGGTGGTTTGTTTTTGCTTCATTGTGATGCGAGAATGAAGCTACAGCAGTGAGGGAGTGTAAAGCAGGCACTTTGAGGGACCGTCAGTAAATCAGCAGCCCCCTCCACTGCGTAAACACTTAACGGCATGAGGAATCTCACTCATCCATGGCTTGAGGAAATGAGGGTGAGAGATAGCAGAGTGGCTGCACAGGAGGGTGAAGAGGCCACGGTGGAATAGTAGAAGTTGTCTAAATAAAGACGGCTGGTTAGTAGTGTTATTTGAAGCTGGTGTGTGAAAAAACTAAAGGATGCACCTGTCTCAGAGCGCTGCGATCAAAAAGTGGGACAAACACACGGAAAACACATCTTCCAATCCAGCCTGTTAATGGGATGATTTAGATTTGTTAAGTTGGCTTGTATGAGGTACTTATCTATACTCTGTGTAATACATGCAGTATGTGTCAGTCAGAAAACCCCAGTTTGGAGAAGCAGACTGGAGTCTGACACAGAAGCAATGTACTGCTGTGGATGACGGTCAGCAGCAAAACATATTTTAGCAGCAAAGAGACGCCCCGCCACAAACAACCATCCCTCTCAACCTCTCTACACCGGTGATGGCTGTAGTTCTTCTGTCAGTGTTAAGACTCTGGCTAATGTCTGCAGCTGTGGCTCTAAGTGGTAAAAATCACCATCTTCCAAATAGGATGCTGTCACCTGGCGTCATCAGTCCTTGACAGCCACATGAATCCCCCCCTGCAGACACCAAAACATCCTGCACAGAGGGGCGCTGCACACAAACAACACCTTCAACTTCTGATTCTTCCCACAAATCTCCAAGAAACTGAGTAAACACCAGGCTTGAACGAGTAAAAGGTAGGATTAGATACTACAACATCAAATATCAACTTCTGTTTTAAGGTGGGATGCTCTCCTTTTAAAGAAAAACAAAATGCAACAATAAAATTTCAGACCATAAAGACCTGTCTGTGTGCAGTAATTTCACAATTTGCAGGACAAACTGAGCTAAATTCATCTGTTTTGGGGGGGGTCAGGACCTGCTTTACAGTAGGAGTTAGTGATCAATACTGCAAAGTATCATAATATTTAGGTGTGGCAATATATGAAAACATGGACGCCAAGTATCATTCTTTCTTCTTTCTAAAAACTTAACTTATTTTAACCTACTAGAATAAAAAAAAGAGTTTTCAGTCCACTAGAAACATTTTTGCTGCAATAAACACGACTGAAAACTAGGAATGCACGATAGATTTTTTAAAAAAGATTTTTTGCAGTTATCCGATATACCGACATATAATGACTCATTTAGCCGATAATTACAATTAATATATATACTGTTTTGAAAAATTATGCCACTTGCTCTCCAAAATCTCCCTGTATCATTTACATGATTTTTCGGCAGAAATCAGCATGTTGGCCGATTCCAATATTTCATTTTATCCCCAAAATGTGCCAATGACCGATATTACAGTGCATCCCTACTGAAAACTTTCTCTTTTAAGGTAAAAACAGATGTTGACGAAGTTCTTTCGGGGACATGGTTTCAGTTGATAAGGTAATCAGTCATAATATGTTGCTGTATATGTTATTACAATAATCAGAATAATGCAGCACATTTAATTTCACAATGATATTGAATCATAACGTATAAAGTATCGGGACATCGGGACATCATCATATCTTGGAGCCTCCGGTGATTCCTGTCAGTACTTTACAGTCATTTAAGCAAAATCAAAACAGCAGTTACATAGCAACAAGCTTTCACTTTACAACATTTTGTTCATTAAATGCACCACAAAGTAAAAGTTGAGCATCTGCAGTTCCATGACAACAAAACAAACTCCATTCACTAATGAGGATTGTGCGATCTGACTTGCAACTCAGTGAAAGATTGCTGGTTAAAGTGACAGATATAAGCACGCTGCTTGTAATTCAAGAAAATCTGCAATGCTCACACCTTTTTGTGCACAATTTCATCACCACATGATGACAAAACATCAGGCATTTCTGCAAACAAAGCCAACCACAACCACCACACAACACAACACAACACCAGACTACAGCAGCGATCATGTAATCCAGGGCGACAATAAGTCATTCAAGTGCTTCCAGAGGAGGCTCCCTCACATTGTCAGGCCGCCACAGTCCTGCCAAATCACCAATAAACGGATTTACCATGTCAGCACATTAAGGGAACCCCGACGCATGCCTGTAGTACAGAGCGGTGGCACGGAGAGCCAAGGAGAACGGGCCAGTGTCACTCTGGAGAGATGTGGGATTAACTTCACTGATCCCGCACTGTCTTGCAGGAGGAGGGGGGGGAATCCTCTTAACCAGGAGGTAGTGGAGGTTAAAAATAGTCCGCCATTGACACTGATTTCAAAAATCCCATTACTGGGGTGCATTTTAGCGGTGACTTTAATGGGGGAAAAAAAAAGGTACAAACGCTTACAGGTGATTCGGGGTATCATTACGCGTGTTTGCTTTGATTTTGGGGGGTACACTTTTGGAAAAAGTCAATAAAGGCGCACTCACACTGCAGTGAGAGATCAATGTCGACATTAGAAACTTAAGATGCAACATTCACATTTGCATAAAAATTTGGGAAAGAGCGTTTAAATCAGCAGTCTGTGCGTAAACGAAACAAAGTGCGCTCTTTCCACAACCTGCACGCAATTCGGACACCAGCTATTCTCCAATATGCACAAACACTCAATAAATAAAGCCTCAAACACAAAATATTCCCACAATCGATTCTCGCAGCTCACCTCAACAGTCAGTAAATCCAGGTGCAAATCTTCCTCGTATCCTTTCCTATAACGCGTAAAACCGCCTTTCAAAAGCCGAGACTTTCTCCGTTTACATGAGAATAAAAACCGTGGCGGTGAAACCCAGCAGTCCTCTCCGGCTCCGCTCGCTCACTGAAACATTATTCAGGTGCAAATGCAGGAAAAGCAAAAAGCCTCGGTTTCTCAGCAGCGGGGTTTGTTCCGAGAAGCAGAAGAATCCGCATGAATGGATGGCAGCTCCGACTGTGCCGCTGCTCCGCCGCCTCCTCTCTCGTGCGTTTGAGCTCCGGAGCAGCGAGCAGCCTCAAGACTTTACTGTGAGGGAGGCAGCAGCCAATCAGAGGAGCGCACTCCCTCCACCTCCACCACCCCCACCTCTCTCTCCCTCTCATGCTCCCCCTCTCCTCTTGTTTCAATTTCATTTCTCTCTCTGTGACTTTTATTCCAGCTGTTGTCATTCTTCCTCTTTCTGTGTTTCAATTCTTAATTTAGTTGGATTTCTACAGAAATAGAAGAAAAAGTAGCAGGAAGAGATGATGGTTGGAAATATGGGTAATTGTTTAGGACTGAATGTTGAGCAGTCTCATGCTTTTATCCAAAGCTAAATGAGCTACTTTTTTAAGGTTTGAGGACATTTAGGGCCTGGAACTGACCTCCCTGTCAAACTTGTTTTGATAAACAAGCTCCATTTTGTACTTTTTTAAATGTCAATGTAGCATGTTAATGAATCTGAGGACACTGGTCTGATTTGTGATATATTTTTCTGTTAAAGCTCTAACACAGTGATACTCAACTTATGGCCTGCTGGCCAAACGTGGCCCCTGACCGAGTGCCGGGTGACACCCCCTCAACCATTTTCTAATTAACCCAAAAATATATTTATTCACACTGGGGATTGTTTTGCACTTTTAGTACAAATAAGATGCCAGTGTGCATAAAAAAGCATCAAAATAGAGCTTGTTTTTAAAAAAGTGTCAGTGGAGGATCCACCACACCCCCCGACAGAGGTTAGCTAAGCCCCTGATGTCCAAAAATCCAAGAAAGGTCCTAAAATCAGGAAACATTCTTGAATCCTAGAAATGTCCTGAAATCCTAAAGATTCCTTAAATCATAGAACCGTCTTAAAATTCTAAAAATGTCCTAAATTTCCCACAAAGTCTCCTAAAATCCTAGAAACAATTCTGTTGCTGCGACTGGCCCCTGGCCTCCTGTCATTTTGCAAAAGTGGCCCCGAAGCAAAACAAGTTGAGTATCCCTGATCTAGTGACAATAACCGCTCGAAGTGAGAATAATTTGGGGCTGTTTGGCGTCAGTTGGACAGTCAGGGAAGACCCACAAAAAAGCTGTCATTTTTCAGAGACGCTGCAATTCCTGCCGGTAAAGCACCACAAAAAGTGTTGACAACGCCACACTTCCAGTGGAGATTTTGCCTTGAAAACTTGGTATTTTAAGCCAAAACCTAATCTTTTCCTTTGTGCCTCAACATCAACCACAATATTGTTGAAAAACATAACGAATCTGTGGTTTGCAAAAATGTGCAAAGCCAACATATATTCTGGCGTTTAGGCTGCTGGGGACCATGATTGTTAGTGCCGAGATCTATTTTCAGCTTCAGTCTGGAACAAAGACATTCCTGGAGCTGCTACGATGCCTAAAAACTCACATCCAGTCAAAACATATGAAAATAATAACAACAATACCTTCATTCCTCTCCTGTATAGTTCAAATTATTGTATATATCAGTTGTGACTTTCTGAGGAGCTACAGAGAAAGACTGGCTCCAGGCTAACACAGCTACAATTTCACACTCAACCATTGATATTTTTTAATTTCCACCTCCCTCTTTTGCCCCCTTTACCTCCTCCTTTCTGCCTTTTTCATCTCCATCCCTCCCCCCACTCTTTCTGTCTTTTGTATGTCTACACGCCTCAGTCAAAGATCAGGTCATGTAGCTTCATGACCGCAGAATGAAACAAATTATAATTGTACAGATTCAATCAGCGAAAATAACGGTCGAATAAAATAAAACCTTAAGAGTCAAGTTTCTTTGTCCCCGGCACAACAAAACATTTCATTTAATTCCTCAAACCAACAGTGATGTTCATCATTTGTCCAAATAATTCAAGGTGACAAGTGTTTCTGAGCAGGCGACGCATGAAAAGGAAGCTGCCTTTTGTAGGGGAATGAAAAATGTTAAATCACTGGATTTCTTGAAAAAATAAATAAATATGCAAACCAAAATTTAAATGTCAACTATGAAACTGTACAAAGTCCTTTGTTGCAGTGTTCTCTGTTAGACAAAAAAATCTGTCCATGTCACTGTCTTCTTTCTGCTGAGTAAAAGAGGGTCATCGTGTGCTTATTAGTTTAGCCGCTTTACTTTATTTAGCTTTTATTTAACGAGGAAGGCCAATCAAAGATAAAATCTGATAAAAAATGACGACAGTAACGAGGGGAAATTTGGAGTTACTGTAAATTGCTCTTTTATATCTGCAGAAAATATGTCTTCAACTAACACAAAACCTTTGTTTACAACTTCCCTGACTAACAGAGAACAGAACAAGACCGCAGCATGTTTTCCTCTTCTTTGAGCCAAACTTCACCGCAGCTCCCAACAGTAAAAGAAATGTGACTTCTAACGTCGTCTACGCTCGGATGACTTTCTCCACGTTTCCGAGCAGAGTAATAAGCCACGGTAAAATAACTGCAAATCATCCCAAATCTCATCAACATCCAGAGGTATTACGTAATGCGGCATTAGCGCAGACTTACGTATATGCACTAATCCGGCTTTTCTCTCGCTTAAATGACTGCAACGAGTTTGACCACAAAGATCAGGATTTCAGTCTTTATGTTGGAAACAAACACACAATATACGCCAGCAGACACCACAAACAACAGACAAGCCTGAAGCAGAGCGTTTTTTAAATCATGTGACAATTATGTACGTTCAACTGTTTTTTACAATAAAAAAAAACGAAAATCATCAAATTTCTGATTAGAGCTGATCAAGAAAAAGTACAATTGTGTGTATTTGGAAAATGTTAACGAGGAATTAAACCAAATATCTTTCAGTTTGGGTCTTTTAGTGTGGATGATCGATTAATCAGTCATTAAGGATTTAATCGAATAAGTGAAATTTAATGAAATAATCGATAGGCCATGCAATGTTGTCAAATTGTATTCAATATATTGCTGTGAGCTTTGAGGAAAAAACAAATGGTATTGTGTGAAATAATAATTAATTGACTAATCAGTTGGGGAGGTGACATGTTTACCTCATCTATATAAATCCCAATTACTGCTAATTATTTATCATGTCAGGACAGAGTGCAATAAGAACTGCAATATGTGCAATGCTTTGGGATGTAAGCAATTATATTTTATACTGTGTGTTGAAATTGTACTTTACAATGTTTATTGTGTATACATCATATAGATTTCTTTAAAAAATTCCTTAGTTTTTTAAAAAAAATTGTATCTCGTCTTTTCACCGCTCTGAGCTTGCACAAAAAAAAATCATTTCTACCTGTACTGCCTGTCTGTGCATGTACAAATGGCAAATAAACTTCTTGAATCTTGAGTTAATTTTACCAATAATCAATTATGGAAAGTGCTTTCATATCTTTTAGGAAGGGTTACTTTTGGAGTGCTTTTCACGAAAAGCCATAAGTTTATATTGAAAATGTAACCTTTTAAAACAGCTCCAAAATATGTAGGGTTTTTTTTTGTAGAAAAAGCTCAGTGATTTCCTAAAACAGCTGGTCGCTGCAGATTTTAACAATCAAACTCAGACAGGAGGAAATATTAGAGATGTTGGGGACGATTTCTAGTAGAGAACTGAGTCATATTTGATGGTGTAGTGCAGCTTGTTGTTGTGTTTTTATAATATTTGGGCAACATTTAAGCTGAATTGTAAGAGGAGAAAGATGTACCAGGCTTTACGTACACGAACACTTGTTATGGGATCAGTTCAGTCAGTTTGTTAACACTAAGAAAGACGTATCTGTGAGTATTCCTGTGACTGCTTTCAAACCCGTCTGTATAACAGAATACCAGCCTGACCAGTGTTGATTACGATCTGGTTTCAGCATTTCTAAAGCTAAAAGGAAGTGGGGCTTTTCCAATCTAACTGGTTCACACTCTGTAGCTTCAGGGCAGGCTGTGTTGAATGGCAGAGTGAAAGATTTCCAGTTTGTCTATTCAGGTAACAATCAGCGCAGAGCAGCTACAGCCCGGAGCGTTAATAAACACGAGTCCTGTGGGGGTGAGAGTGAAGCGGGGCGTCGCACCAAGAGAAACTGCCATCACAGAAAAGGGCACTTTGGGTTAGAGCAGAGATAGTCAACTTGATTTGCTTTGGGGGCCACTGTTGCAAAAAGACGGGAGGCCAGGGGCCAGTCGCAGCAGCCCCATACACGGTTCTAGGATTTTAGGACAATTGTAGGATTTAAGGACGTTGCTGTGATTTTAACACATTTCTAGGAATTTAGCACAATTCTACAAGGACGTGGACATTTCGGACATTTCTCTGATTTTTGGGTATTTCAGGGATTTTAGGATGTTTCTAGGATTTTAGGGAAATGCTGTGATTTTAGGACATTTCATGGATTTTAGGGCATTTCTGGGATTTTCGGATGTTTTTTGGATTTTCGAGCATTTCTAGGATTTTAGGACCTTTCTCTGATTTTAGGACATTTTTAGATTTTTTTTTTTTTTTTGACATTTTTCGGATTTTAAGACATTTCTAGGAATTCGGGGCATTTTTAGGGTTTCAGGATGTTTCTAGGATGTTATGATATTTCTAAGATTTCAGGACTTTTCTAGGATTTTAGGGCATTAAGAGCTTAACTAGGACTGGCATTGGGCCTTTTTTGATGACCAAGCTCTATTCTGATGCTGTTTTATGCACTCTGGCACCTTACGTATACTAATAGTACAATAACAAGTCCCAGTGTGAATTACTTTATTTTTGTTGTGAATTAGAAAACAGTTGGGGGGCCACTGGGCAAGGTATCGGGGGCCAGATTTGGCCATAAGTTGAGTAATATTAGGTTAGAGCTTTAACAGAAAAATGTACCACAAATCAGACCAGTCATGGTACTGTAAGAAAAGTACAATGTGTCCTCTGCTTCATTAACACGCTGTGTGACCGAAGACATCAGATGTTTACTCTTGTGGGGAAAGAGTCTGGCTGGAGTGCCACAACTGTGCAAAAGGTCTCTTATGCAAGCATGACATCCAGGGTGATGTGCTGGATTTGAAATGTTCCTGCAGGGGAGTAAATAAACACGTACTTTATGTTTGTGCAACATTCCCCATATAGCTTCAACACCGAGCAGTGAAGATAGGCATCAGGAATTTAGCACGGGATGTTTCCCATTTGTGCCACCTTTGTAGCAGTCAGGTCACGGTTCAGTGTCCTGTGCATGGACACTTGGACAAACATCCTGAGTCATGATAAACACTTTTGTTTTACACTGACGGGAATAAACTTAGGACTTTGTGGTTGAAGGGCAGATTTTCTCATCACATCTGCTCTGACCACAAAGCACTGAATAATTTTTCAGCTCATTATATTCACAATTTATGTAACTCCATCATGTCAGAACTGTGACAGATGAGCTCTCCATGCTACGGTTATGTCTCATGCGTCAGTATGTCCTCCTTGTGAAACAGGAGTACATCTACAGATCTAATGCACTGACGTTTATCGACAGCTTTATGTAAAGCGAAGTCATTTTTTTATCTTAAAGCGACAGTTCACCCCCAATTCAAAAACACATTTTTCCTCTCACCTTCAGTGCTGTTTTGTGAGTTGCAGAGTGCTGGAGATATCGGCTGTAGAGATGTCTGTGTCTTCTCTTCAATATAATGGAACTAGATGGCACTCAGCTTGTGATGCTCAAAGCACCAAAAAGAAAAAAACAAAACAAAAAAAAAATTAAAACTCAACAGCAATGTCTCTTTTCCAGAAATAATGATCTCGTTACTCAAGATATTCCACAGACCTCCACAGCAGTTTCATGTAGGAAATATTAGATCCATTAAACATTAACCATCTCACTCCATTAAAGTAGAGAGAAGGCAGACATCTCTATCACACCAAAACAATCTACACTGATAAATAGCACTAGAGGTGAGAGGAAAAATACATGTTCTTGATTTTGGGGTGAACCCTTTCAGCTTTGAGTTAAGATCTTGTTGGAGTTTGAATTTGTTTAGAAAAGGTGTTAGAAACATACAGTATGAAATCAGTTAAATCACCTAAATTTTGACAATAATTATAATTATAAATTATTAATTATGTGAATAATTACCACCAAAAGCCACAACTGTTAGTCTGAATCTCCATATACAGAAGGTATGTGATGATGCAGACTATTTTTCTGGGAGTAAACTGCAATAAATACTCTCAGGTTATTATGACAACAAAGAGCAAAGACGGCAGCTGTCAAATGTTTAGCGAGGACACCATCGTTTACCATCACATGGTTTCTCGCGCACGTTTGCTCGGCAGCAGCGACCCTCTAACAGAAGTGTTGAAGTCGTCACTTAAGCTGTTGAGGCTTTAATAATAAAGTGTCAATATCGCCAACTTTGAGTACAGATTAAGACTTCTTCATTAGTACCAAAAACAGATTTCAGCAGGGAACAGAAACAGTTGAAAACTTCTGTTTTTTAATTTTGAATTTAATAAAGTTGCATGAAACAGGTAGATTACATTTAATGCAATCAAATTACACCAAAGAAATCCTCTCAAAGATACTGTGAGAGTTAAAAGAGAGAAGAAGAAATTTTCCTTCACTCTTCAAATGTAGTTTCTTCCTTTAAAAGGCGGCTCCATTATTTTTTTTGAGGTTTTTATATCACTCTGTGGCTTTTCAGCAGTGGTACCCATTAATCCAAAAATTCAAATTCTGGTCTGTCGCTGTATGTTTTGGATGTCATAATGCTGTTTTCCCAAATCCTACAAAGAACTTTTTCCTATATGACTTGATGTAGGTCTATACATGATGACAAGGAGCACGCTCAGAACCCCGAATTCAGTTAAAGTCCGGCTGAAGTTTTTACACGACGGAGGAAATCGACTTCCAATCGAATTATCTGGGTGTGTCCGACTTCGAGAAATTCAGTTTAAACTGATTTTAGTCGGACTTACATGTTTACATGTATTTTAAAAGTCCAGTTTTAGTCGGACTAACACAATAATTTGACTTTTGTAAACGTACTAACTGACTATGGATCTAAAAATGTGCTGCCAACGGCACGTGTGTGCTTTGGGGGATGGGAGGGTATCAGCGCTGTAACCTTGCTGCTTTTTGTTTGTGGCTGATTGGGACTTCACATGTGAAAAAACATGGAGAAGAATGTAGATGGAGCCGCCCTTTAAGATTTCAGAGTACAACTAACCAGTTGCTGTTAGTCAATAATCATCTCCTCATACTCACAGCTGATTGGTATTCGAGGGTCTTTTCCTGAATTTGGTGCAATTGAGATTTCACTCCATCTCACTCAGGGTTGAGGCCCTGAATATGGCTGTCTGTCATCAGTGCTGTGTTTTGGTTCCACCTGAGCTTGAACATCAGTCCACTGTAAAATATCCTTAGTGTTAACTTCTGTCTTTGTTCACGGTGAGATTTGGACCAGTTGGAGCCTCCGCTGTATTTTGGCTGCCTCCACATTTACACCTGTGCTCTCTGGCTAAACTGGTGAGGAGCTCCAGGACTCTGATTTCATGCTCCATGCGAGCTTTCTCCCTCCTCTCCTCCCTCTCGGCCGTCTCCCTCTGCCGGCGCTCTTCCCTCTGCAGCCACTGAGCCAGGAGCTCCTGATGCCAGCGAGCCTGCTCCTGCCGCTGGCTCTCCAGCTGCACCAGCAGGCCCCGCGTCTCCGACACCAGCCGCTGGAAGCACTCTGACAGGTGCTTGAAGCAGGAGGACTCGGGGTGATGGTGGCCAGAGGCGGGCAGGGTGTTGGGGCTTGGATCTGGTGGTGCAGGGAGAGGAAAGGCGGCAGACTGGGTGAGAGGGGGAGGAGGAGGAGAGGGAGGAGCAGCTGCAGGAGGAGGCGGTGGTGGAGGTACTACATGTGGGGAAGGAGAGCTCATGCTGTTCTCCACTATTGTACCTGTGACAAGATATAAAACAGCACAGGTATGAGATTAGTGCTGATGTTGAAATATCTTTGAAATGGTTAGTATATAGATATCTTCTATAATATAGTATAATATAGCATAGATAGATAGATATTCTGTAAAATATTTTGAATACAGAATTCTAAAAATCATAAATATAATTTAAGGACATTGTACCCTATTTTTAGAAAAATCATTTTCTAATACTTTCTTTTCTCTGTCTCTCTCTGTCTCCTTTTTTAACATTAACCATCAGGTTGTTTTCTTGTCACCTTTAATCAATTTCTTGCATTTTGATGACTGCCTTTTCCCATGATTTGAAGAGTACTAGACCTTTTTTTGCTCAGGTTTTAAAGGTTTAAATACTTGTAGGCGTCTGAATGCAGCAAAAGAAAAACTGATTTCCATCCAGGTTTCAAAGGGTTAACATACACATGTACTAATAAATGGTGTGCTGGTGAAGTTTGTAATTTATCATAAGTAACAGCAAACAAAACAATTATAAGACCATAAGAAACTCAAAATTCCCAGCTATGTGGCAGTTCTATCAGCTTTTCTTTTAAATCAACATTTAGCACTTGGTGGGTTATTGTTATAATTATTATTACATGTTATTATAATCACAGTACATACCACTCATTTCGCGATGGATGGATGACTCCAGATAAACTTCATGGTGTTGTTGATGGAATCCTGTATTGCTAAACTCAAACTCATCTGTTGAATCTTCTTCATCCTCCAACTTGACTTCAGAGTCGAGCTGCCAGGACTGACGGCCTCCTCTCTCCTCTAAAGAGCTCACACGTTGTCTCCCTGTCCTCCCCAAAGAACCCAAATGGTGTCCACTGATCTCTGTATTAGAATTTAAATCTACAGGGTTACTTCCTGTCCTGTCAGTGGACTCAAGGTGATGCTCCGACATCCGTTCTGGAGAAACAAAATAATGCCCTCCCTCCACTCCCGCTGACCTGCGGCCCAGCACAGCATCCATCTCTGCAAAATATTTAAAAGTGCAAGGCTGCGAGCTGTCGACGCTCCTCTGTAGTTTGGCTCTCACATAGTTCGCCTTAAGGGTTTTGACCCGGAGCCGACATTGGTGTGGACTTCGAGAGAAACCCATCTCACTCATGCGGGCCGAGAGGAGTTTAAAGACATGCCTGTTGCGAAGGTTTTCTGCCAAACTCTTCTGGATGCGCTCATCGCTCCAGGCGCACAGCAGCACCTGAGTTTCCTCCACGGTCCAGTTAACCGAGCGCTCAGCTTCTCGTTTTCCTGTACGTGCAGAAACACGACTGGATACAGTGAACACCTTCACAGCTGGGGTTACAAGCACTGTCGAAACATGCATCATTAAACAGACATGAGCTAGAACGCTGACCCTTGATTGTTTTTTGCAAAAGACTGCATCCCAGGAAAAACCTGAGGTTTTGTACGAGAGAGTGTAATTAACTGAACATGTACATGGAGGTGTAAGGCTGGAAAACAACTTCACTAAAAAAGTAATGCCCACACACTGACTCCAAACCACAAATTGAATCCAGTCCAATTTATTCCAATTACGATCAAACTGTGGTCCATTTAACAAAATGTGGAGTTGGTGTGCAGATGCAATTTTTTCACTGGTAGAAAACTACACTCACTTTTGTACCAAATCAGTCAAACTAACATCTTAAGTGTTTTAGTAGTCCACTTTTTGTCGTACTAACATAGTTATTCCACTTTTTTCTAACATCATGTAAATGTACTGATCACATATAACATATAACAACGCCTCTTTAAAATCTGCCTTAGTTTAACTCGATGAACCTAATAAACCATGTGAACTGTATGAGAGAGTGCATTCACAGCTGGATACCTGCTATACACAACAGGCATTAGACATCCTTTTACATTCTCTACATCTTCAATTATGAGTTAAGGTATTGAGAGAAATAATTGTTTTGCTTGGCTTCAATCTTGATTCTTCTAATGAGCACTTTGAGTGTTGAGCGAGGTTGATACTGAGGTGTAAAATAAAGGATAAATAGGTATTTAATTTGCACAGTGTGCAGGTATTGCAAAAGTAAGGATCTAAACCTACCTAAACGCTTATCAACTTGGCAGATTTCAAGTACAGAAATTAAAACAAATGTCCATCATTATTAGCCTTTATCATAAACTCACATTAATTAGCTACATGGGAGGCTGTTAGCTGACACTAGATGCTAAAAGTCAGCTAACTGTCAGGGAGAAGTTACAGTTTAGCAAGCAGGCTAATTCAAATACACACAGTACTACGAGTCTGATAACACTGACCGTAATTCAAAAGGCTCAGAGTGTCACTTTACGAGTAAAATAATTAGCAACAGATAGTTCAACTGGGTGAAAACAAACTGGAAAGATATTTTTGCTCTCTGAAACACACACAGTTAATGTTAGCGGCTAACAGTTAGCGGCTAACACAGCTACACGACCGTTTACGTAATTTTGACTCTTTTCTGCGTGTTAACCACAAACAAAAGATGTCGAATGATAAAATGATTCTTACTTTTGGTAGTTGACACGGAGCTGGTCGAGTTGATCATCGGAGGATTCATTTTAACGGGCTGCAGAAAATGTAAACAATCCTCTCTCTCTCACACACACAGACGCTTCTCTCTTCCGGGTGACGTCCAGGCCAGCGCGTGACGTAGCGTGACGTTTTTTAAAGCTGCGTTACTAAATAAAATACATGTAAACAATGCTCATTGTCTTATTGCAAAGTTTACAGACACTGATACTTTCTGCTCTTTTTGTAAACACAATATAAATTATTATTTATTATCATTTATTTTTGTAGACACAATTTGTCATGGTATTTCCATGTAAAATATCTAAAATCTTTTGGACAGATCTGAAATCTTACTTTTTAACCTATTATTCAGTTTACTCCATTAACCATAAGGATATGATTTGTTATGATGGCTATCCAGAAAATAGCTCTTGAATTTCTAAGAATGTTGTTATTTTAAATGCTAAGTTTGTATTCAAAAACAAAAATTCTTTAAGTCACATCAATTTTTTAAAAAATCCTTCCCCCTAGAAGGCTCTTCTCAGATCACTCAGTTTATTAAAAAAGCTTTTTGAAAATTATGCCATTTCCCCTCTGAATCCTATGACTCATCCATTTTTATTTGTATGCTTGTATTTACTTATCTATTCATTCATTCTTAATATTTAATATTTTTGATTAAATATTTTAAGTTTTTACCATTTATACTGTTCATACTCTCTTTCTGACATGTGCTGTTATCATTTACCTGATGTTTTGTAGAAGTTCATTTGTCAATAAAAATAAATACATACAAAAAAAGAAGTATCAAAAATAAGACAACATTAACAATATTGTATTCTGCACTTTTTTGTCTCTCTTACTGCTGCTGTTATTGATCACACTGAATTAATGCTGTAGGTAAAGCTGTATTTTCTCCATAATACTCATTTACATATTATACTGAAAATGTGTTACAGATTCTTAAGTTATATACATCCCTACTTTGCAATGTTCCCATTTGCTCTATATTTTAACATTACAGATCCAACAATTATTTATATCTCCTATGGGATTATTACATTTTTATACTATTACAACTGAGGATACTATGAGTTTAACATCACACATTAATTTCTTTTTCATGTGCACTATATTCATATGGTGCTGTATGTTATACAATATTTATTTAAGCAGCGCCCGGGGAGTTATTGTAAGAATAATGTGGAACTCTTGACAAAGTGTGGTGTGGTGGTTTTATGCAAGACGCTTCCTGCATATGCAATCAGTTATTACTCCAACGGTTTATGATCAGATGTTGATAATGTGCTGAGAATCAACATAATATATGCAGTATCTCTAGATTTATAATGGGCCTTGATGCAAGAAGAAAATTGTAGTTACACTATAGGATGTCTGATATTAAAGAAATACAGATACACAGCAGTGGGGGGCTGGGTTTTGGGAGTGGGGGTTAAGGTATATGTAATATACGGTATTCTAGTCTCACACAGACAAGAGCGATGCCTGAATAAACGCAGCTACCTCATTCATTTCAAAGAGACAGACTCAGCGGGGTGCCCAGGCCTCAGGCAAAGTGAATGCAGTGTTATAAAGCAGCCAAAGTTTAACCTGCCTCAACCTTTAGCACAACACAGTCCTCGTTATCCAGCACTCATCACAAAGCACAGGGCGATCAAATACATACAAACACATCTCTTTTTAACTTCAACAATGTAATTCCACTGTATATGCTGCAGTCACACAGTAGACTAAACTGTTGTGAAGTGGCCTCTTGTATTTTTCACACAGTGCAAATTTTTAGTCTAAATTCTTGTTAAGATCCTGTTGAGACCAAACGTATCCTCATACAACTGTTGGTTACAAAACAGAGCCCCATAAATGACGTTACATACTTAATGTTCAAGTCAGTGAGGTTAGATTTAAGAAAAGAAATGGTGAGAATGTGCCTTAAAATGACTTAAAGTTCACACAGTTTCGAACACCGGTGTCCTGAGGCGAAGTACTTTGTTTGTGACACACCTTTATATGCATGTGCGTGGTGTTCTTCTATCACGCGTTATTACAAAGTTACACCGCCAGTGACTAGCCTGCGTGCATACTACAGCGTTTTCAGTTATTTTTGCGGATCCGTGTACACAAGGATCATTTTCACAATGTTATCATATGAAGGTGTATTTTTTTAAAATGCGAAGGAAAGATTTTTCTGCTTTTAATAGGGCCGTCTTCGTCTAAACGTGGCCTAAGAAGTGTCCCCAGAGGCTGCAAATTCATCTCTACTTTGTATAATAAGGGAACAATTGCGAGGAAACGGCTCCTTAAGAGGCTGTGAGGTGCTAATGGCTCGTCTTGTGCATTCTCTGGATGTCTGCTGAGAGCATTAAACAGCTCTGGTGTCCCTCCCTCTCTTTCACTGGTTCACCTCCTCACTCTTTCATCCAGACAAACACGGTGATTAGAGGGGGGGAGTCCTAAAGTGCTGCTGATGCAGATTCAGTCTGCTTTCCTGCAGCGACATTTGCATTTTGAGCTTTTAGCCTTTGTTCTGTTACAGAGTGACTTTGAATGAGTTTAACAGTAATCTTGAAAGAGAGCGCCGGTGTCGTTTACAGTTAGAGCCCATTTTCTCCTGTCGACATGTTCTTAATTGTGTTGCACTGCATGCCATGTGCAACAATTCGTTTTAAGGTGATTTCAGACTATTCTTTTTTTTACTGAATTACCAATATTTTTTGCTGAATTAGATAAAATCAAACAATCTGACAAAGGCCAACTGTTGCTTCATGTTGCTTTGTCTCTCACAAAGTTGCACTTAAACACAGCACAAAGACCACAGCAAATGAGCACAAAGTCGGATAACAGAAGAACTCAATGCAGCACCAGAAACTAAGAAGAGAGGAGAAACTCTGACCAAACCGAACCAAATCTTCACTGCCCCGTCAGGTCAATGTTCCTGAATGATCTCACAATGAGGAAATTACAAACAAGTTGCAAAGAAAAGGCAATGGGGAATTTTAAGCGGACTGTACAGTAAATTGGTGCAAGAAGATAAAGGGGAATGCAGTTACACATGAGAAAGTCCTCGTTATGCTGAAAGACGGACTCCACCGTCCAGTTTTAACCACAGGAACTAAGTTTTGGTTTTGGTTTTGGGTGCAAAGTTTCCCTGTAAGTCCGTGTTGCTGAGGTGGGGCTTTCTAATGGCCCAGAAACTACCAGGGTGAAGTCTGTAATACTGGATGTTGCACCATTTGTCACTGGTATCGATATTTGGACTTGTGAAAAGAATTTCTTTCAGTGTGATTGACATTTAAATAACCAAACATACAACCAGATTCCTAACTGTTGTAGCCCACAAAAAGAGAGAGACAGACAGCAAAAAAGGCAACCAACAAAGACAAACTGAACTTTTTTTTCCTGCTAAATGACTGAAAACGGCTATGAAACCTTCCAGTCTGCTTTTCTATCTCTGCATGCCCCAAAATCTGAGAAAATCCAAGAATTTTCCTAAAATCTTTGAAATGTTTTAAGCGTAAAAACATCCTAAACTCCCAGAAATATCCTAAAATCCTAGAAATATCCCAAGATACCGTCCTAAAATCCCAGACATGTCCTAAAATCAGAGAAAATCTAAGACATGTCCGAAAATCCTAGAAACGTCCTAAAAATGAAGAAATGTCCTTAAATCATATATCCTAAATGACTGAACACAGCTATAAAACTTTTCAATCTGCTTTTCTATAGCTGCATCATGATTCTTCTAAAATAATTTACAATGAAGAACAATGACAATGTTGTTAAAAACTGCAGCTCAAACAAAGCTTTGCAATCCATTACTCAGCGATCTGAGATGGTGGCCCCGCAAAGCATTTTTTTCCTTTTTTTTAAGACATTACTGCTCTCCAGCCGGGATTGTGGCACAAAAAAAACACACATTTTAAGCCAAAAAATGATCTTTGTCCAACCATAACCATTTTTTTGTACCTAAGCCTCACCACACATTAAACACAGCACTGTTCAAACACAAAGAAAGAAAAAGTGTCAGTGTATCCACCACATAATAATGGAGAAATGAGGAAACATGAATATAAATGCACCAAAGTTTCCAATGATCTTGGTATTACTCAGAGAAATGTCAGTGTGGCAAATGTGATTTTGAAACTTCTTGGACAAGTTCTGATCAACAACCCTATTAATCCTACCAATATTTTGGGGACATTTTGCACGAAAGACCTTGACAAGTCAGACATTCTTTGAAGTTATAATCTTGGAAAGAGCTATGAGCTCCAAAACTGCAGACTGAGCAAAACGCTGTTCTTCACAGCACAATGCACAGCACTGTCTGCTTGGAAGCACACACACCATAAAACGTACAACTGATGAGCCCGCCAAAGCATAGGTAATTACAGAGGAAGAGGGGAGACAGTCGACTGGACATTCATCTCATTACTCACGCATGCCTCCGGGCCGATCACCGCTGGCCTGCTGAGGAACATCACACACTCTGCTCTCACATGGACACTTACAGGCACACACAAGCAAACAAAGGCTGGAAAATCCCTCCAAGATGATCTCAACACACACCTGGACTGTCAGGGTCAAGAGCTGAATGCATCTTTCAGTAACAGTGGGCATGTGGTACAGCATGAGTGGGCCTGACATTTTGGATTTTTGCATATTTTTTTCACTTAGACCAGTGATACTCAACTTGCAGCCTACAGGCCAAATCTGGCTCCTGATAGGATGCCTTTGGCCCCCAACCATTTTCTATTTCACAATAAAAATAACGTGATGCACACTGGGATTTGTGCCAGATGGGATTGGGAAGTAAAATAGAGTTTGTCCCTAATGTTTTAAAGTCTGAGAAACGTCTTAAAATCCCAGAAACATCCTAAAGTCCTAGAAATGTCTTAAAATCCTAGAAATATTCTAAAGTCCTTGAAATATCCTAAATCAGAGAAAATCATAGAAATGTCATTAAATCCTAGTATCATCCTAGAATCCTATAACACCCCAAAAAACTTAAAACATGTATGGAGCTGCTGCGACTGGCCCCTGTTCTCCTGTCATTCTGAAAAAGTGGCCCCTAAGCAAAGCAAGTCGAGTTTCTGCCATAGACCATTAGCTGACCTCTTATGGGAGCAGGGAAAGGAGAAAAGGACGATCCCGGTGGACACTTGGGGTCAAACCTGTGATCTCTCTGATAGAAAAGAAGGACTAATTATTAGTGTTACTTCTCTTCTTCTTCAGGGGATGGACAGTTTACAAAAGAGTCAGTAAAAGAAAGAGCCAGGCTTCTAATATATGGCCGCAGTAAATAAAGAAGTGCAGCGCCTGCACTGTCTCGTATTCTGTCCTCTTTCCCGTCCTCGAAGAGGTGAGACAGGCTGTAGATCTTCTCCCACTGTGATTTGCAGTGCAGAAAACCAGGTCAGCGAGCACACAGCGAGGTAAGGTGAGGTACAGACGGCTCGCGCACCAGAGAGCGGTTACGTCAGCTAGAGGCTGCAGGAGAACTGAGGCGTCCCACTGTGGAGGCTCAGGATCCCTGCCTGCCTGCACGCAGCTCTCTGGCGCAGCTCCATTTTTCAGCCCTTTCATGTCTCCTGACAGCCAGCAGCAGCCGTGTTGTTTAGATCAGTGGCTCGCAAACTTTCACACCAGACACAAACAAAGACTCAACATGGGAGCAGCGCAGCAATTCGTGGAATCCGGGCTATTTCTTTTCCAGTTCGTGGCCCCCTAAGAATCAGAGTGATGTCAACTGGAGCCGCCATTGCATGCACTCCTGCTGACTGACAAAACTGCAGTAAACTGTGAGAGCTTATTTAATTCTAACATCCACACGAGTCAGAGCGTCAACCGTCCCTGCGCTAACTCAAAAAATGGAAAAACACACTTAGTGCACAGCCTTGTAGGTTCAGTGATTTTGGGAAAATAAAACCATATTTTTTCTTCTGTGTTTTGCAGCAGTGATGTGCCAATCACTGCCGCTGCTGAAAGAAATTATATGTTGCTTTTCAAATTCTAGCGTAACTGAGGATCTGCTGAGTGCTTTCAACGTGCATTTAGTGGTGCATTTGAGCCACAAATGTCGGCACTAGCATAAGGTGGATAAATATGAAAACATACATAAAGGATCATGTTTCATATTCTCACCAGCATCTGTAACAACAAGGCTCACTAATCAAGCCCCTCACATTTATGTCTAAAATTGAGTGCAATCTAAGGCCTGAATAGACTACTTTTTTGTATTTTATTGAGGAAAGAGGGATAATTTAGGGGATGGTAGCAGGCTAAAAGTATATGCCACACAGAAGTGGTGTTCATCATCTGAAAGTTGAGAACCTGAAGATTAATTTGAGATACAGCTCAGCACTGTGTGTCATGTTTTTCTTATCATAAATCTGTAATAAATGTGTTTTGGTTAGATGCCTATTTAAACTTTGAAAGTTTATAGTGTATAACAGCTTAGACTTTAAGTAAATATAAGGTGCCAGAGTGCATAAAACAGCATCAAAACAGAGCTTGATTACCAAAAAAGTGCCTGTAGAGGATCCCTGCACTCCCTGACAGAGGCGCTAGCTAAGACCCTTATGTCCTAAAATCTTGCATATGCTACAATCCTACAAATGTCCTTAAATCTGAGAAATGTCCTAAAATCTTAGAAACGTCTTAAAATCGTAGACGTGTACTTAATTCCAAGAAATGTCCTAAAATCCTTGAAATGTTCTAAAATCCTAAACATCCTGAAATTCACAGATATCCAAAAATCCTAGACACATCCTAAAATCCTAAAATGCTAAAATCCATAAATATGTAATAAACGTGTTTTGGTTAGATGCCTATTCAAACTTGAACAGTTTAAAGTGTATAAAGGATTATAAATATTATAATATAAGGGTAATGTATAATGGCTAATGCTTAATTATGTCTCTTGGGTTGATACCATTTTTTGCGCAGATTTGGTGCTAAACTTCAGCATTTTTGACTGATCAACAATTGGTAAAAATTGTTGCATTTCCTCCAAAATACTACATTAAGACACCATGAACATTCAGGAGCACTATAAAAAAATCCATGCTGTGATTATGTATGAAGAACTTTTGACAATTGGAGATTTCTATAGGAAGGTGAGCGCTTTTGTTCTGTAAATTGCTCAGAAACAACCTTATTGTGAGTATACCTATGAAAGCCAAACATCCCCTGAATGCTCGAGGCCTCTAGTTTGCGGTTTTAAAGTTTCATGAGGCTGTGATTATGCGAGAGGTCACTAGGGGTGATTTTCTACAGTAAGGTCAGAATTACTGTCTCGTGGTTATAGGCCTCTGTGAACCAGTTAAGTAGTAATTTAAATCCACGGATGTCAAACATAGCCATGACAGTAAATAATACCTCAAATAGACTATGGATGTTACTGCAAACAAGCCACATGTCGGAAAACATGGATGCTTCACATACACATGTTCAACAAAAGATCTACACAATCAGCAGTTTCAAGATAAGTGTCACCAAATTAGTATCCAAAACGCCTCCTTATCTGTTCCTGAGTTATGATGTTGAGTAAATGCCAGAAAAGTGTTTTTGCCGAAGTTGTCATCACGCCATAATTTCTTCAATTACACAAAATATACTACATTGGAAATGGTTTATGTTATTATGTTGTCATTTTTAACACCCACTGAATTATTATAATATATCATACTATAATACTCAATGCACAGGTGCAAGTAATCCTGTGTGCAGAAAATGTCAACTGATGTGTTTCTGTGTCATATTTTGTGTGCTTAATGTGTTCTGTTGTTTTTACACTTGCTTCAACAGAAATTGCTCTCTGGGACAAATAATAAAACTGAATTGAATTAAACTGAATGGACTTGAATTTGTGTGAAATTTGGTCGTAATTAGTGTTTGAATTCTTGAGTTTTAGGAAAACATGTTTTGTGAGCTCAGATTGAAGTTTGATCACCAAATTCTGATCAGTTCATGGTTGGAGTCCCAGTGAATGTTTGTGCCAAATTTGAAGAAATACCCTCAAGATGTTCTTGAGAAATCCAGTTCATGAGAAAGAGACGTATGGGCCGACAAACCAAAAACATTATTCCTCCAGCCACTCCTATTCAGATTCATACAGCTTTATGTATCCCAGAGGGGCAATTCAGTTTCACAATCCACCCAGACCATACACAAACCCACAGACAGAAACATGCTGCAATAAACAGTGGAAGTACGTCAGAGAGATCAATACATGGGCAAAGAATTTCAGGCATGGGGGCATAAAAATGGTCTCACTGCTATGAAATGGCTACGATGGGGACAAATATTATCACACATGAATACGATTTGGCTCACTGAATCCACAAGAGTCTCAGTCACACACAATATCTGCAGTTTTCATGACTGTTTAGGGACCTGGGATTCTTGCATGACATGGTTGATACAGACCTTTTGATAAAACTAGGATGTCTATGATGTCAAAGTATAAAGATGCAAATACTTTCAACATTGGTGCTACACGACCAGAAAAAACTGAGAAATAGGATGCTTCTGCTCAAGAGGTAGAAAACCTACAACTACCAGAATGCACTGCACCGCACCGGACCAATAAACTCTCTCTAAGCTGGTGACTGACATAATGTGAATTTGTACGTGTGTAACAGGTGGCCGGCCGACAAGTATTACAGTTAAACAGTAAGCTAAAACATGTTCCTGAAAATATGAGGAGAGAAATAGGAAAAACAGTAACAGAATCTTGGTTTATATTTGATGAGCGCTGCTTAATTTGACCATTTTGTTCAAACTTTTTTTGTCCTCTGTTTTCACTGTGCAGGAAGTATGGTGCCCAATTTCTGTTCACAGACTCTCTCTGTTACAGCTAAACACGGCACTAATGTTAACGTAATCTTGATTTATATTTTGGTCCGAGTTTGAGAGATTGAGGGAGACGGATCTGACTTCTGTGCTCTTTTTTGTCTGTGGTGACGACATGGGTTGCGGGCAACATGAAAATGCAGAATTACAGCCTGTAGTTTGAGCAACAGCTGTAAAAGCCGACAAAACTACGGCGGATGACGTCTTTTGCATAAATTTACATCATTTGGTAGAGTTTTGCCCAGGGGCAAGGAGAGATGTCTAGGCACTGGTTAAATGGGAACTTTATGTCAGTTCATTTACACATACTACACACACTGTTTTGATACAAAGCCCATTGAAAATAGACAAAGACAGTCATGCTGGCTGAAATCAGCAGCAGTTCAACAGGTCTCAGTTGCAACTCGAATATCCTTCATTATGACGGTCCATCAAGCGAGCAGTGTCTACTTCCAAGCCTGAAGAGATAAAACAGAACTGAGACCGTCTATGCTTAACTGAGTCCGTGTTGTTGGCTATACGCAGATATTTTTCACAAAAAAACAGAGACTCTCACGACGTTTGGCGGCAATCATAAGCTCATCATCGCCTGTTGATAATACAGCAACCCATGCAGAAAATGTTCCCCTATAGCTGTGATTTACAGCTGCGGAGCACATGCCTCTGCACCAGGGTGGGATGCTGAACCACAGAGTCACCAAAGCACACATGGAGGAACCACGGCAGGTCATTTATCAGCCATAAAAGTGGGCTTCAGAGCTGTTGTGATGTGGAGTCTCGAGCCCCTCTGTTTTCAAAGCTGCACTCTGAATGAATTACAGAACTCTTGGTCCCATGCCTGGTCGCCCTCTAATTTGCTTGCATTTTTATAGTAGCCACCAATTTGCAGAGGCCACTTTGACCAGCAGCGAACTTATGGCGAAGCATCTGCGCTTCAAAACACTTCCTACGAGCACCAGATGCCGTATGAGAAAAACACCACGTCCACTGTGATATATTCAACAACACAGATCTAAGATAAAGTGTTAGAGATCATCTGTGTGCCGCAAACGTTTAACTTTGGGAAAAACTCGACGTGAACACAGCTGTCTTCAGAACTAAAATGTCAAGATCAACCGCATATAGGCCGCAGGCATCAGTGCACTGGGGTTGCCAAAAAAAAATCAATACTCAGACTCTATCAACACTAAAAATCAGGGATGCACAATATTGGATATTTTGCCAATATCCGATATGTTTATATATAAACACTAATTTGGCAGATGTAGACATAAAATGCAATGCTTGTTAATGTATGTAATTTTCTTAAATAGTGAAAAATAAGAAAAATACTTTAACTTAGGACTGATGTTTTGTACATGTTCACTTTGTCAATTAAAAAGAAATCAGTTTGTGATTTTGGCAGAAATCAGCACGATTTTGATATTTAATTTTGAAGCCAATACTGATGACATGCTGATATATCATGCATCCCTACTAAAAATCTCTATTGAATTTGAAACTCATTGTCAACTGTGTCAATACAAGCAGTAGATGGGTTTCCATTAACCCTACAATTGCGCAAATTGAAAATTAAATAGAAAATACGTCTAATGGAAACACATCAGTTTCCAAAAAAACCTCTGATTTCTGGCAAAAAAAGGTTTTTACGCTGGAATGAGGTGGTTTTTCAAGGGATTCGAAAAAGCCATACTTCTAGAAACTGCAATGAAATCACTTTTCCTCCATCTCACTACAATCTCCTTTTTGCTTTGCGAGTCCAGTTTTGCAAAAACGTTCGGCCCTGAGATGTCTGCGGCCGCTGCCATGGTAACATTGATATTGACATACGGTTATGAGCTGTGATGCAGTGACGTTCAAATCCAACTGCACAAATTTGTGCAACAGCACTGCCTGTACTTTTTATACTTACGCCCCTGAGTGGAGCAGAGGTATAAAAAGGCCATACATGAAAACTTTTACAGTCTTGAGAAAATGCTTTGTGCTGTCCATCACTGCTTTGTTCAGTCTAATTTAGCCCAGTTTTTAACCCCAATTTCTATTTTTTTTCATCTGGATATTGACATACATATCTAGGACAGCCTATTGTCACAAAAGACGTCCTCCGGACAATGACTGAGGGTCCACTGTGAGATGCAGGCCACAGTGTTCTGGACCCTTCAGATATCATTACCCACAGCTGATGTGCTTTCTCAGCTGCAGACCACCGCGCCAGCTCGACAGTGTGGACGCACGACAAGCAAATCAGTCATTCAGCTGTTTAATCCCCTAGTTGGTCTCGTCTCCACGACACAGTGTCACGCCGACCGGCCCTGTGATGTAACGGGCGAGCTCTTACTCTCAGGCTTAAGGACAGGCAGTGGACAGAGAGCGCTGACCGACATTCACCATTTATGTAAAGATCACACAGCGTTCTCTTACATAAGAATGACCGACCTTTTTTGGTAAAAAAAACATCTTAGTGGAATGTGACTGGTTTAATCTAAGAGCAAAAATATGTGGAACAACAAACTGCCAGGTATTTTTGGAGGCTTTTAACTCTTTGTTCCACTTTTAGCTCGTCAGTTCCTGTTTGAAGACGCTGCCCGTGCAAACAAAGGGAAGAGGGAATTCAAGGTGGAAATGCCCGCGGCGTTACACGTATTTGCAGATGACTGTGACTCAAATAAGGCGTACAGGAAGCGTGGGATGTGGGCTTTTCATGCTTATAAGCAGAAAGGTGCACTGTAAGGTCATCGTGATGCTGGAATTTCTAACTTGATACTCATACCCAGAAAAATATCATTTTCATTACCACTGGGGGAAAAAATGACAGAAAAATTAAGGAGGCATAAAAAAGTTTTAAAAAAAAAGATATAATCAACACAAACACAAACACCAATGACAACACTTTTTTAAATTGCCTTAGGTAGTGCAAAAAAACAGCAAGCTTACTGTAAGATGTCAATGACAACAAGGGCTACAGCTCTGTTTATTTTCTGTACTTCTGGTTACTTCGCGCTTTAGTTTTGTTGCTGATCAAATGGGAGTTGGAAAAAATAGGCTACGAGTGTTTCTGTCAAGCTGCAGGTCGACTTTTCTCAGCTTCAATGTGGGACTTAACACTTTTAAGACACAAGTAATTGTGTTAACTTATTAAGTATCCCAGAGTTTTATGTTATAAATGTATAGTACGGGTCCCCAGCAATAAAAGCAAAAAATAAAAAAAAAAAAAAAAAAAAATAGTTATTAGTTATCATCATCATCATCATATTATTATCATTATTATTAATTTATTCTTATTGTTATTTTCTATTTAATTTTAATTTTTTTTTTTTCTCGCAACTTGCAACTTATAACTTCCTCCCATGAAAGAACTAAAATTTGGTCAAGTTTCAAAGGCTTCAGTTTTTTCCTGTCTAGAAGACTATCCCACTTTTGACTCAGTTTCAACAGTTAGACATGTGTTGACCTACAAAATCACCAAATGAGGGCTTACTGAGAAAATAAATTCAAAAGTTTCTACTCGAGGAACCTCAAACTCCTTGAATTCAGTGCTCCAGATTCCAGCATCAGACCCTCAGACCACCACCCACACCCCCCTGCTCTTGTATCTTTAGGGACTGCGAGGAATGTGTCCCACCTAAGTCACCGGGGCGACCCCCTTTTGGTGGCCAAGGAATGCCAGGCGTTTCACTGCTCGGACTGTTTTCACAGTGTACACAAGCATCCGCATTTCTTCTGGTAAACTGATCCCGACCACACAAGAGGAGCCCGTCTCCTCCCCACCTCCCTGTACAGCCTCCTCTCCCACATCCAGCCCCCCCAACTACTGTCAATCAGCAACTAATACCCCGAGCACAGCTGATCGAAACCACGTGGAGGGGCTTCTGGCTCCAATTGAACCAAGAATGTGCTTATATAACAGTAAAATCTGGGCCACTGGGAGTGATATTCATATGGCTTTGAACGTATAAGAAGCAGACAGCTGTGCAGATCAAAGAGCAAGAAAAGAGGGCAAAAGTTAACTGAAGGCAAGTAAC
This sequence comes from Plectropomus leopardus, assembly GCF_008729295.1. Classification (NCBI taxonomy): domain Eukaryota; kingdom Metazoa; phylum Chordata; class Actinopteri; order Perciformes; family Serranidae; genus Plectropomus; species Plectropomus leopardus. Next base: position 34,033,490 of record NC_056468.1, on the reverse strand, counting down.
AGGAAGTCAAAGCAGCTCTCAACTTTTGCAAAGTGCGAATCTTTGAAAAGCCAGCCAACGTTAACAAGCTGAATGATAAACACAACTTGTGATGATATTTATCTCCATCTTTGTCGTGGTTTTACTCCATCATTCAAGGGAGGATATTTAGTCCAAAAAAAAGTTTTGACTATTTAAAAATAATTTTCTGGTAATTTCTTCGTACTTTTCTTGTTGCCTTCCTCCCATGTTTTTTTTTTAAACAAACAAGCCAATTTGCTCAGGTTTCAAAGGGTTAAACTTCATCTGAATATTCTTATGTCCTCCTGGGGTCTCATTCATAGGTGATGATAAATTATTCATATATTTTTTTAAATTACTAAATTAATTTTAGCCTCTAAAAGTGTCAGGCTGGCCCGGCTCTTCAAACAGGTCATTCTGTGAAAAATTCACCAAAGCTGCTGGATTTGGTGGTTTGGTGGTAATCAGCCTAAACTGGTGTTGAAACAAGGCTTTGTCTGTCTGGATTAATGGGTTAAATCTGATTATTCTCTGTAACGCTCACAACAAACATGATTTTATGTTGTCTCTTTGCCTCCTTCCATGTCTGTGCACGCTTCCTAAACAGAGTCATAATGTAAAATAAAGGCGATTTGTTTTCTCAAGTCAAAACATTTTCCAATTGCAAATTATTTTTGCCTCATTTGGCATAAATGTGTTTATTTTCATGAACTCAGTCTGAGGGAAAGTTAAGCTTGATTTTTCATTTCGTGTAATGAGCTTTCAAGGGCTGCTCGCATAGCTGTAAACATTTAGTCCCATTTGAAAATATGACACAAGCGAGTCCGTTTGATACCTCTGGTTTTGACAAAGACGCGATTACAGCTCGAAACATTGTACTTTTTCTTATGCAAGTAAGTCCCAAATCACATGCCCAGTTTTGGACAAGAAACCATGCATCAGTTCTGCACACTGATGGTCTTACTTGAAAAAAATCTCACAGCGACTCACAAAAATGACTTCCTCTGGATCAGTCCTTGTGGCTGTTTGTAAGGCGAATACAACTACGAGGCGTACAGACAGAAAGCTGATACTTTAGCGAAGCCTTGGTTATGTCAGAGGCTGACCGTGTCTTCATCCACTCACACAATGCTCTCTCAAGTGTTAACTGGAGCAGGGTCAGACAGGATGCAACGGATAGCTGCTTCAGATTGTGTATGTGCGGATATTTGAGTTTACAGCCGCTGCAGCGAAGCTCCCTTTACACTCTTCAGTGTTTAAAGTTTCTTAAATGCACTTCTTTAAATACTCCTCATAATGAGACGCACTCCCTTAAAGTATGTCTACATTTACAATAAATCCTCAAAGTACATTTTTCTTTCTCCTTATGCAACAGTGAAGTGTGTCTATGGTTAATGAGACCTGTGGGAGTAAAACAGTTTTATTGAACTAGTCTGCAGAGAGATGTAGAAACCGAGTGATTAAAAAACGAGGGAAAGACTGACAATCTGTGAACCAAATCTGTTCCCAAGCTGCGTTTCTCCAGCTGTCCTAACTCAGCGTCTGGACTCACAAAAGTGCCCAGACTGTCCCTCTAAACTGTTGTAAACAGTGTTTATCCCACCCAGACAGATAGACACATGTTCCTACAGATCAGATTGTGTTTGTGGACTTTGAGACTTGTATTTCAGGTGTTTTTGTTGCAGATATTTGGCACCACTTGAGTTTGAATGGCATTGTTCTCACCTGTCTGAATAAACTAACCTTGGTAAACACTCTTTAACTAAAGAGTAAACACTCTCAGTTATTTTCTCAGCCTGTTTAACGTGAACTCTTTGTTCATGATTGTTGTTATTCAGTGATGGAAAATCATGTCACAAAGCTACAGTGTAATCCAGATAGAACAACATAATCGGCAGAATAAATGCATGTATTGTGTGTTTCAGTAAACATCAAAGACATTACAGATATGTTTAACTTTATGTGTCTTCATGTTTCAGCAATGCTTTGGTAAATGTGGTGATGTTTAGGCACAAAAACAAATTGGTTACGGTCTGAAAAGATCATGTTTTGTCTTAAAATACCCACTTTTGGTGGCACAAAAGCTGCTGAAAATACAGGAAGGGGGTTTGCTTAAAAAAACAACAAAAAAAACCCACACATTAGATGGTAAAAACTAACATCGGCAGCTAATCATTGCTCAAACCTACAGAACTTTATCCAAGATACCTGCGAAGATCCCAACGTTTTCAAAGATACTATATGTGATGCTATGTGTGTCAGGATCCATTTTGGGGCATAAAGTGATATATTACACATGTAGAATATTTCCATGGCATCTTGCATTTGAACTTTAATGAAGTGTTAGAAGAAGCACATACAGAGTATGTGTCATTTAGAGGGTTCATGCTAAATCTAAGAAACATATGGAGAATTTAATGTGAAAAATCCAGATTTAAGTGTTTAATATTTGATACAGCAAGAAAATGTTGTTGCCATTCTCAAACACTTTTTCACACGCGATAAATTCACATATAGGCTCACGTGGTCCCAGATGGACATTTAAACTTGTGGTCTGTTTGTAAGACGGGAAGGGAGAAACATTTGTAGTTTCCTGCAGTAAAACACCTCCTGCTTCTCCTCGTCTGGACAGGAATAAAAACCATTCATCGTGGCTCCTGATTGCCATGCCACCAATAAATTATTGCCAGACTCATTTTTCCACCTGCCGTCAGCAGTGTGAGAGGAGGCAGGTGCAGCGGCATTAAGAGGAGCGCTGAAGACCCAGCAGTGTCGCCAAACAATAATACCATTAAAGTGCATAAAAACACAGAGGAGCGCGGCTGGAGGGCCAGGGGTTACCGGTCTGGGAACGCTTGTAATTAGCTGGAGCAGCTGGGAGGCTGAGCTCTGTGTGTGTGTGTGTGTGTGTGTGTGTGTGTGTGTGTGTGTGTGTGTGTGTGTGTGTGTGTTTGCTCCCTTTTTGTCATTTTAACTCATTTGAGTTGAATTTAATTCACTGATGGCTTTATTGGTTTGACAGAACGATACAACACAATGTCAGAGCAGAGGGTGATGGATGAATTACTCACTAAAGAATATAATAACACATTATTTGGCTTTTGTTATTTAAATATAATTCTGCTATTGATGCCTATTTTAATATGAAAATTAAGATTTTTAAAAAAAAATTACATTTGTGATTATGAGCCAATTAGTTTTAATCACCTTTGACTGGATCAAAGAATCTTTCCAACCACAACTAATGGAAACTAAAAGTATCACCATGTGGTTGTATGCCTCTGCTCATCAGTCAAGTTTTTCTTATAGTTTACAGTAATATCTGTGAAAACATGGATGCTTCACACACATCTTGTGTTTTTTTTAGATTAGTAACAAAAAATCTGTATATGACCAAATGTCACACCTTGTGTTCCTGAGTTATGATGTTGAGAATGGCCAGAAAAGTGTTTTGCAGAACATTATGAAGTCACATTGAAATGAATACCGTCACTTTATATCATCATTTTATCCTTTTACATATTTTTGTTGTAATTAGTGTAGGAATGCTTGAATAACAGCCAAAAACATGTTTTGTGATGCCACATTGACCACCGAAATCAACTTATTCACTCTTAACTCCAAGTGGACGTTTGTGCCAAATTTAAGGAAATTTCTTCAAGGTCTTCTGGAGATATCACGTTCATGAGAATGAGACAAACACAAGGTCACAGTGACCTTTGACTACCAAATTATAATCAATTCATTTTTGAGTCCAAGTGGACGTTTGTGACAAATATGGAGAAATTCCTTGAGGGGTATGTGTGAGATCACATTCAAAAGAATGACACAGAAGAGGACACAGTGACATTGACCTTTGACCTATGATCACCAAAATCAAATCAGTCCATCCTTGAGTCCAGGTGGACATTTGTGCCAAATTTGAAGAAATTCCCTCAAACTGTTCCTGAGATATCGCATACACGAAATAGGGACGGATGGACAACCTGAAAACATAACGCCTCCGCCCACAGCTGTCACCAGCTCAAAGGCAGTAAAAACCTGCCAGGTGGATTCAGAAATTATGATTTTAATGCGACTTATCTATTTATTTTTGCAGTTTTTTCACATCCTGTAGGGGCCAGTTATAACACCCAGAAGTATTAAAAGTCACATTTTATAACAAACAAATTCAAAAAACTGAAACACATAGGCTAGGGTAACACAGTAACATGCCCCAGTGTGTTGTCCTGAATTCTCTCTCTGAACAGGTTTTCCAAAAAAAACCTCATAAAATAAAAAGCTGTACACATGTTGCAGCCAGATTTAAATTTGCTGAACAATGCCAACAGCTTCAGTCTTGAAACATCAGCTTGCATCTAAACCAGGCAACAGTTCAAATATTTTGCAGTGACGACATCGCTGACCTCAGAGAACATCTGACTCTGTCTCTGTCTGTGTCCAACTCCGTCTGTGTATCTCTGTTTATTTCAAATGTTTGTCCAGCGGGGGAAGTGACTTAAGGAAACCAAGGAAACAATGAGCCACTGCCAAGATAAACCGCCCCACCCCGCTTGACCCCACCTCCCGCTTTTTTATTTTTATTTCCTTCCCTATTGCTTTCCTCTGTCCACAAGGACAGCGGGGTGAGAGGATGTCCCACCCTGGATCAATACGAAACCAGCACAGGATTTTTACATGCACAAAATTAACTGGGAGATCTGAGAACTGAAATAACCTGACTAACGAGAATTCTCTGAAAAATGTTAGAAATCAGAAATTTTAAAAAATCAGCCCTTTGACATGAGAAATAAGGAAGAGTTTTGGTTTAACCACATACAAAATTGTACATCAAGTCACAATTTGTATCTTAAGCTGAGAAAAAACTCAACGAAAAGCTTGATTTAACCCTTTGAATGCTGAATAAATTACAGACTTCTTTCAAAAACATGTTAAGAAGGCAATGAGCAACAACAGAAGAAATGACCCAAAAATTAGCAAAAAATTAGTAAAAAGTACAAAAGAATTACCTGAAAACTACAAAAAAGAAAGGAGAAATAAAATAAAGTGAAATATTATAGAATAAAATAAGCAAAATAAACATGTAATCATGATAATTTGCTATATTTACCTTTTTCCTAGCTTTTTTTTCTTTTTGTTCCCACAACATATTTCCTCCTTTCTTAAAAAAATACTTTTCTAAATCTACTTATTTCATCCAACATTTCTCACCAAGTTGCTCACTGCACTAATAATCTCAGGGTTCAAAGGTTTAAAAATTAGCAAAAGGCATCTGAAAGCAGCACAAGAAAAGTGATGTTGCTCCAGGTTTCAAAGGGTTAATAGTAACCAGCATCACAATCATTACAAAAATCGCCAGCCAGGCCAAGTGTGGCAGAATATTTGGCTCACCTCAGCCTCCTCCTGTTGATCCTGATCCTGAGGATCAAATGTGAGCCGGCTCTGGCCCATATATGGCTGCCAGATTTGTTTTGGATTTTGGTCTGGATTTGGGAGTAGGCCGCTCAGGGATGATGATCAAATGTTATTTTCATTGTTTGCACCAGAACGGGACCAGCGTGCTTATGCTGCATTTTCACTGCAGGGTTCGGCCCGGCTCTACTCATCTCGCTCTATTTTGGTTTCCAGTAGCAACAGTTGTAGATTGTACCTGGTACTTTCGGGTACCACCTCTGTTAAGGTTCCAAGCGAGATGGGTCAACACGAAAAAGAGGAATCAAAACAAGGCAGACGACTGATTGGTCAAAGAGAATCATCAATTAAGCAATGTGGGAAATCCTGCACAAAGCTGCCAGTGAGGCTGGCTGTAGGCATGGGCACTGATACTCCTCCTGCCCCACTAATGCCAAATATAGACATACTTATCCCCGAAAAATTCTCAATTTGAGCAGTTATTGTCACTAAAGCAAGGATACTTAACTTATCCATACATGTTTCTGGATTTTAGGAAATTTCTGGATTTCAGGACATTTCTGGGATTTAAGGTCATTTCTGGGATTTAGGATATTTCTCGGATTTTAGGACGGTTCTTGGATTTTAGGATGTTTATTAGGATTTTAGGACATTTTTAAGGACATTTTTTAGATTTTAGCACCTCTATAAGATTTAGGATGTTTCAAGGATTCAAGGATTCTTCCAGGATTTTAGGACCATCTGGGATTTTAGGATGTTTATTAGGATGTTTTTAAGGACATTTCTAGGGTTTTAGCACCACTTTAGGATTTAGGGTGTCTCTAGGATTATAGGAAGCTTCTAGGATTTTAGGACATCAGGGGCATGATTTTGATGCATTTGTATGCACTCTGGCATCTTATGTACAGTAAAAGTACAAAAAAAAAAAATTCCCAATTGGTTGGGGGGGCCACCTGGCACCCTATCGGGGGCCAGATTTGGCTTGTGGACCGTAAATTAAGTATCACTGCTCTAAAGTGATCAGAGAAGAAAGAAGCAGTGAGAAGTAAGAAAAAAACAGAGCGCGAGAGGAGGTGACTCAGTTGGAGGAGGGTGACAGCAGTTATTTCTTGATAAATGTGTTTTTGGTAAATGACAGATGATGGAAGCGGCTCTGTTCCATTAGCCAGACCTTCAGTCGGAGTTAGCTGAAGGTCAGTCCAGGTATGAGAAGAATGGCTTTTCCAATTTTCTCGTTAAATGAATCTGAAGTCGTCCAGTTTATCAGACAGACAGTTTCTGAAGGCAACATTTTTCTGTGAGATGGAACGAAAGGCATGAAGGCTCAATCAGGAAGTCGACCCTGCGCTCTAACCTCGCAGTGAAAAAACACATTTCCACAGTGTATCAATAAAGTTTAACGCCGTTTGTATCTATTAGCAAATTTTTAAAGTTTGAGTTTGACTGAATAAAAAAAGTACGTACCATGAATAATACTCTATGAATGCAGCACTTACAGAATTTTGGTGAAAGATGGAGGTTAAACATTTAATCCTGAAATGGCAGAAAATAAAAGCAGAATTCCTCCGCTTTCACCCATCGACTTCAATTAACTCTCAAAACTCAACCTGTGAAATCCACTTTTCCTGTGGTGACACTTGTTTTTATTATTTCACGTATTAAATTTTTTTTGATCACATGCAAAGTGTAATATGGTATTAATATTAACTGCTGTCCATGTAGAGTGACCGAGATTAAATACAAAAAAATATAAAATATAATGGAAAATACAAGAAACACATAAAAAATCTAGAAACAGCTATCAACCCCCTTTAAACGCTCTTAGCATTAAAATCTTTTTAGCTTCCATGTTGTTAACACTTTACGACCTCAAAGCACATGAACACAGCAAAGTTGGAAAAACAACTTCTCAACTCGGAAACTACGACCTTCCGACATCACATGAACACAGCAACAGTTTGTTTTGCACCGAATAAATGGAACAAGTTACAAGAGGCGTTGAAATGAGATAGGTATGTGTTGGTAGATCATTTTAAGTGTACGCTAGACAATCAGGTGACTGTACAGTGCTCCTGCTTTGGTTAATTTACAGATATGATCATTATTCTTTTTATTTTTTTTTTTCAACTTTTTCCTGTTTTTTTCTGTTGGTTTTATGCATTTTTTTCCACTAACTTTTTTTCATCCTTTTAACTGTTTTTATTGCTATTTATAACTTTTTAGTTGTTTTTTAAAATTGCATTTCTCATATTATTGTGATTGCTATATGTTATATACCCTTTTAGCCCACTAATGTGAATGCAGAGCATTGTTGTAAAAGAGCTCAATGCTCAGTCAGTTTTCCCTGAATAAACTATGGTTTGATGATGAGACTTTTGTGGAAGAAAATGATTAAAAAGCTGGCAAAGGAATGCTTTTAATGCTCTTTGTCCAGTGTGGTGTATCCACCAGACTGATAAATGACATGAAGTAAACTGTGAAACCATCGGAGGCCTCCCAGCGGAGCCTCCCATGTCTTTGAATCCCTAATCTGGTGACGCTCAGAAGGAAACAATGGGCAAACAGCTAGAACCAGGGATTCTCAGCACGTCTGCAGTCCGTGTGTGTTTGTTTATGTGTGTGTGTGTGTGTGTGTGTGTAGCCTAGCAGGCGAGTATCGGCATCACAACTAATGAGTCTCAGGCCCAGCGGGTTGCAATTCCAACACACCCTCCAACAAACACGCATGCATGAATTCTCTCCCTCTCACACACATATGCATCCACCCCGAACACTTCATCACCCACTGGCTCTCGTTTGTTGATCTGGAGGAGAGCCTGTGGCCGAGGCTCTTCAGCAAAGTGCCACACTGAGACTTGTAGGCTGCAGAGCACCGTCCGAAAAAAAACAAGCGCCCTCTAATCTGCCTGAGTCAGTGCTGGACGGCTACACTCTCTCGCCGCCTCCTTTCATCCCACCATCCAGCCCGGAGAGATGGAGCCACCCACACAAAGAAAATGGAAGACTGGACAAGATGTCCAAGATTACATAATTTGGAGGCTTTATGTAACAGTGAGGGCGAGTCAGTCAGTTGGAACAGGCCTTTTTGGGACTCTTTTCTCTCGCAGACTGTCTCGCTATTTCCTTTTACGAGATGCATAGATGGATGGTTGTGTGCCACTGGCGATGCCCCATAGCGGTACCTCTGTGACAAAGAATGGCACAGATGGCGGCCCAGGGCTGGCCGGCGTTCAGGGTACCAAATGGCATGCCTCAACAGGTCCAGATGGACTCGGGCTCTCGGTTTTATTTTTCCCTTTGAATAGATGGCGGATAAAACAGCGAGGAAGACAGAGGAGTAAAGAAATAAAGAGAAAAACTGTGAGGCAGGAGGGCAGAGAGACAACAGCCTGCCCACAATGTGAGAAAAACAAAAAGGAAATCTGGAGGAAAAGTGGGAGTGTGAAAAAGCAAAAAAACAAACAAATCAATCAAGCTAACTTTCCATCTGCCCACTTTTTGTGTTTTACATCACCAGCTACACCTTTAAATGGTCACTAACCTCTCAGCTTCACAGCTGATTCACACAAATGATGCTTGATGCAGAATTATCCGAGAGCAGTCAATCTGTGCGGAGGAATACGACAAACCTTTCCTCCTCATAAGTAACTAACAGTCCCTATCCCCAATCACAGAGGGAGGCCGGCGCAGCGCCGAGGAGCACGTGCAGAACGCCACGTCCACTTAAAGTCCGACTGAGTCCTGACTGTTTACTTAACGGAATAACTCCACTTCTAATTAAATTATTTGGGCGTGTTGGTCCGATTTCGAGAAATTTGATTCAGTGCGGTTTTAGTCGGACTAACATGTTAAAATGTATTTTAAAAGTGCAGTTTTAGTCAGATTAATACAACAATCCAACTTTTTCCAACTTTTTCCAACATCATATAAATGTACTGAGTATATACTGAGCTAATAAGCTACAATTAGAAGGTGGTCAGAGAGCAAACTGTTCTGCAAATGAACTTCAGCTTCGAGATTCAGAGGCACCATTTAGCTCTTTCTTTGATGCTTATTTCCATTTCACCCTGATGAAACCTCTGATAGCTGCTCACAGTTCAAACCTGAGCAGCCAGCGGCGTCTACAGAGAGCGGGGGGGAGGGAAAATTACTCCTTTGAGAAAATGAAAGCAACTCTGTCTCACGCTTATCATGAAATATAATTGTCCGAAGGCTGTGAGTGATTGAGTGTTATTCCACAGATCACCCTTCAAGGCAGCATCCAGGGGAACGCAGTGCTAAGAAAATATTTTCTCCTGCAGAAAATCACTCTGGAGAGAAACCCACATTTTGACAGGAGGAGTCTTATTAGAGTCCGCTTTTCTTAAATTTAAAACCCACAGGAAATACATCTCAGCCCTGAACTTAACCTGTGACGACCTCTGAGCGCGCGGCCGAACGTGAAATCTGAGGATATTTTGGTTTTCAGCAGGAATTCCAAATGATAACAGCAAGCGGCAGAAAATATTGTCTCATTTTTCATCCGAGTACCTCCGAACGGAAAGACTCGGTGAGAGACATCTGTCCCGTGTTGACATTTGGCGTTGCACAACCTTTGAAAAATATCTCTGTGGTTTTAAGGTTACTTTGCTCCATTCATTCGAGGAGGGAAACCCATGTCTCCCTGATGACCATTCACAAATTACTTCACTTCCCTGCGAGGAAAAATACAGAGCAGCTCCTTCTATTCTTAGATAAGTCGTTGCCTCGCAATTAGCGTCTATCAGTGCGGACTCTCCACGGTAATCTCTGTGGTATAATTACAAATGGCACGGGGTGACACTACGGGTTCATATACAACTTTAAAAGGAAGTATTTCATATCTATTTTAAATAAAGAAGTCACACCCCAGGTAATTTAAAAAATACTTTTCCATTTACTTATTTTATTTATTTATTTATATAGTTTTTATTCTATTATTGTTATTAGGATTACTTACTAACTTTCAGGTAATCTATCTGTACTTTTAACTTGTTTCTTACTCATTTTTGGACCATTTCTTCTTAAGTTGCCCACAGCCTTCCTCCAACATGCCCTGGTTTCAAAGACTTGTCGCTTTTTCGTCCATAAACAAAATGCAGCTGCAACACGGTCATCATAGGTTGATACTATCTTTTGCCCTCATGTGTGCAAAATAATAAGTAATTCCCAAATGCAATGCAAAAAAACCACAACTGTATATTACGTATGTAATAGGTGAGAGGTCAGTTTAAATAAATCACATCATGCCAATATAATCCAACAACAGAGGGAGGAAAATTAATATTACATAAAGACTATACAAAGGATGGAAGGTCAAAGTCCACATTTAGACCACAGTATCTGAAACTTAAGTTATTGTCTTAGTGAGGATTTTTATAATCTATGAGAGAGCCTGTATTTTGAATTCTTAGTTTTGTATCTGTTGTGTTTGTGTTTTGCACCTAAAGGCCAGAAAAAACATGTTGTATGCTTTCACCTGTGTACACCTGTGATGACTGCAACCATAATCCCTCTCTTTGTCTCATTATTTGCGTTTACATGTACACTTTATCCCAATCTGATTGGAGATTTCAGGTAAACTGCACATAGGATGGGATGTCCTGATATTTACATACACATGTAATTCATCATTCATTCATTCATCAATTTTATCAGTGATCATTAAAATAAAACTCATCAGCAAAATGCCAAACATAGACCCTGATAATTGGCCAGGCAGATAAACTTTTGACCCCTAATAATGTTGTCACCTCTATAACATTAATCAAGTAGTTTTAGTTGACTCTCTGTTGCCATCGCTCTCGGTTGAGTCATCACCCTCTGATTCAGATGATGTATCTGGATTCTGGAGAGGCTCGAACATCTTCAGAAAGTAGACCACATGGAATAAGCTATGAATTATTAAGCTGAAGTGGTATTCCTCGCAGATGAGGCAGAAGTAGGACACGTTCCAGCGCTGAGACTGGGGGCTGCTGGGGGTTTTAAGGTGGGATATGTCGTCTGTATCAGCAGAACACACTGTACTGTCTAACAGTGGCATTATGTACCCGAGTGTGCTGTAACGTGCTGCCTCCTCTTCCTCTGCATCCTGTGTGTGTGTGTGTGTGTGTGTGTGTGTAGCCCATGTGGGTCTGTGATGTTATATTTTGCCTGGTTGGTCTCTTGTGGAGTGAAAAGGAAGCCTGGGCTGTATAACACCCTGATTACATTAAGCTCCCACACTCACATATAGTATATTTACATTCACACGCTTACACAATAGCTTTTTCTGCATGCATGTTTTTAAAGGGACAGTTCAGCACGCTTTCTTGCGTGGGCAGTGCTACTGTTGGCAGGTGTATTCGACAGAAACACTCGACAACTCACACCAGAACAATGTAGTTTGACAAGGAGCGGTAAAGATAAGAGAGAAAATGTATTTTTGATTAAGGGGAGAATTCTCCTTTTACATGTCAAAACCAATACTTCAAATGAGTGAAACAAGCTACAACGAGAAAAAGGTGAAACGTGAAGTTGTGGAAATGTTCTTTGGCTGATCTTTCAGAGAAGCCCGCAAACAAATTCAAATGAATTGACTGAAAAATAATTGAGAGATGACGCCTCAGTGTGATATTAAAAAAACTGTGATAATTGCCTTCCTTGTTGAACTTATGCTAAAATAATTTTTTAAGATTCTCTGCGGCACATTTTTTCTTTCTAACTTCCTCCTTCAAAATTGCCTTCACAAAAAACACCGAGTATAGGTGGAGTAATTCAGTAAATCAGTGGTTCCTAACTGGTCCAGAAACTGAGTCCAGATTTCTCCTAAGTCGTTGGTTTAAGGTCTGCACATAATGAGATATTAACAGATATTCAATTTTATTTCACAAAATGCAAATACTAAATGAAATCAAACATATTGCAAGAATCGAGTGTAATTAGTTAAAAGCACGGGTGTTTCTAGGATTTGAGGGCGGGGGGCCATTCGGAGACATCGGCGGAGACACTGGCGGCGAATGAGAGCGGAGTGGACATTTGGAGACATTGGCGGACAATGAGAACAGACATTCGGAGACACCGGAGAAGACACCGACATGGCTGGAATGCGTTCTATGGACGTTCTATCAACTACATTTCATATTTCAATCGAGGAAAGGTTATATTGCAATTGATAGTGTTATCGTCCGGCCGTACTTGGAAGGCATGTTTTCTTTCTTTTTTTCCCCTTTGCATTTTAGGGAATTTTTTAAAAACTTTTGGTGAATTGTTTTTCCTTAAAAATATGTGGCTTTTTTTTTTTCTTTTTCTCTTAAAAACATCTGGCAAGCTTCTTTTTCTCTCAAAAATATTTGGCAATTTCTTTTAAGGAAAACATGCCTTCCAAACTGCAGGCCTGCTCAGGGAGGCTCAAAGAAAATTATTTGTAAAGAACACATGTCCATTCAGAATGGACCCACAACCCACTTTTGGACCTTGTCCAACCAGTTGGGAACCACTGCTATAAATAAATGGCCGTTTTTTTTTCTTCCATGACAGACTTTGAAACAAAAAGGTGGACTAAAAGGTCAAGTAAATTCATCAATGCGTGACTGAAGCCGACGTCAGCATGAAGTATTTGACAGATAGCAGCTCTAAGATCAGATGTGCTGTTTAAAGTAGAACAAATATGATTAACTGTTCAATGTAGTGACATGACACATGATGTTTGCACATGCAAAGACTAAACCCTTCAGGCAAAAAAAAGACTGAAAACCAACACACAAAAACCTGCAAACACCACCAGCCGTCCAGTAATTGTTTTTCATGCAAAACAAGTTCACATTGTTTTGTTCTCCTCTTTTGTCCTCTTTGTAGGGAGGAATGTTTTCACGCCAAACTGCACGCTCAAGTTTGCCAGTTTAGTGTTTTCCTCGCTCGTAACAAACAACCCACACCTCGTCGAACATGGCTTGAGATTTTTTGGATTCATCATATCCACCCTGCACACTGGCGCTCGTCCAACCAAACAGCAAACGCTGCCATAAAAGTTCCACTTTAAAAACCAGGCTCAGCACAGATGTACCGTTGTTCTCCACCAACAAAAGACTCTGTGGGAGGCAACGGCACGCTGTGACAAGCAGTTTAAAAAATCAACACGGAGGCAAAAGCACAAAAGATGAGTTAAAAGCAATTTGCATCATTTTCAAGGCAGAAGTTGTCAAAACACAAACACTGTTTTTTTTACTGACAGGAGCAGAGAAAAGGAGGAAAAAAGATTGTTGAACCTTTGAAACCTGGATCAATATCTGTTTTCTTGTGCTGCATTCAGGCACCTTTTACACGCATTTAAACCCTCGAAACCTGAGCAACTTTGATTTCTTTCAAATACTTGGCAAACAGTTAATGAGGAACTTGGCAAGAGAAACCCTGCAATTAGCAGGGCTTGGGAAAGGTGACAAGTGGATGACCTGAAACTTTCTTTCTTTCTTTCTTTTTTTAAAGGAGAAAAAAGTATTAGAAAATGGTAAATTAACCAGAAAACTATATATTTATAACTTTTTAAATAAAATTTTATTTGTATTTTATATGTCTTTTCTTGCATTTATTCCTGCATTTTCTAAAATTTAATTAATTTAGTACTTTAACTGCCTTTTGAGATCTGCTTGCTTTGTGGCTTTTAGTCCTTTTATTTGCTTTATTCTTGTTGACCTTTTGTATAATCATTTTGTTCTTGCCTTCTGGTTTGATTTTTATAGACCTTTCTCTGTTTGGCGTCTTTGTTAATTATTCCCTGAGTTCCTGCCTAAAGGCTTAAAGGTGCTATATGAATTAAGCTGATATGAATATTACTGTAAAATATACAAAATTGCAAGAGTAGTTACTACAGAAGAAAAACACAGACTCTCTCCAACAATGCAAATTAAACATATGAAAAAAAAGTAAGTGCATCTCTCCTGTCTCCATTTTTTTCAGTCACAAAGGGGTACATGCCAAGAAAAATCTTAACAATTAACAGCCTGAAAGATATGCAGCTGGTTACCAACAAGCATTGCAGAGTGCAACAGTAGAGAGCACTAAAACAGCTCAGCATCGGCTCAAGATGAGTGCGTCTTCGTTATGGATACATCTTCAAGAGGGTAGCCCTGTTTTCTAGAGAGGCAATCCCTGCCTCTATGAGCCGACGTACTGAGTTAAACCAAGTCAGCACGAGTGTATGGAAAACAGCTAAATAAGACAAACAAACTAAGTAAGATGTCGTCAATCAATGAAACAATCAACTTAGAAAAGCCTGAATAAAAGCCATAAAACTCTGAAGCAGCGCTGCAGATCTGATGGTTAGCGAACGTAACAGTTTCACAGTACTGTGCTTGTGCTTGTGGATCATTTTCAGACACAAAGCGAGTTTCTATTAACCCTCAAACTGCCCAAACTGAAACTGTGAATATAAAATATGCCTAATGGAAACACATGAGGTGGTATTTCAGGTGATTCGAAAAAGCCATTTTTCATTAAACTGCAATGGAAACACTTTTTTTGTTTTTATAGGTCACATGATGCTATGGTTATGTGCTTGTCAGTAGGAAGTGGCTCCCTCATGATGCAGCAGGACATACAAGAGGTGTTATTGCATCACATAACTTTTCAAAAGTTGAGCGATCATCTGGAAGTTTTGAATCTACAATTCCTCTGAAATTGTGGATCACCAGCTTCCAGAAATCGCTCATACGTGGCCGCTCCCACGGATTGCCTTGCCCTTCCATTATCGCTCGCATAACACGCATATGTCACCTTTGATTGGAAATAATGACGGCTAGTGGGGTGGCTGCAATAAAAATAAACCTGCTAAAGTTTTGAACATCCATCATCATACTTCTTGGAATATTATCACCAGACATTTTTCTCTCAACAACCAATCTAAACAAACGTTCAAAGGACATTGCATCGGACACATCAAGTGATGGTGACGTAAATGTGACTGTTTAAGAGGTCGACGTGAATATGAGATGTTCTCTGCAGTAGGTTAATCTCTGGTAAGTTACATAATCGTCAGCTGGAGCACTTTAAAGAAAGACCAGAGAGGATGATCCTTGTGGATTACTCCTCGCTCAAAAGACCACAATCTGCCTCTCCACATAAACAGCTCTGTCTGTGTCTGTTAGACACGCTTTTAATGTAAAGAAATGAACGGGAAGTTTGTGTGCGGTAAAGGAAACCGCCCCGTCCTCTTTAACGTTCAGCCCGTCTCCCTAAGTCAATGTCCAGGCTGATCATCACATACGAGAAAGCTGAGTCAAAACGTGTGCCCTTATGAGGAAAGATGTCTCGAAAGAGGACAAAGTTCTCTTAAAAGGGAGAAAAGAGAAGACTCATTACAGAGTGAGCGGGACCGACGTGCACATCAGTGAAGATCCTGTCCTGGCTAATTTATTGTGCTCTGTGCTGCAAACTGCAGCAGATCTTCCTGTCTGGTTCTTTTTTCTCCCTACAATTTTTTTCAACATTTCTGGTGGCAGTCTGCAGATCACAAGGTGGAGCGGCCCATCTGGCATTTGCCGGAATTGCCAGACCGGCCTGTCTGGGCCTGGTAACAGCAATAAAAGACACATTTAAATTTTGTGTCATTTCCTGTATTCAGACACCCGAAAGACTGGCAACTGACCTGCTAATTGGCTTTATAGACTATGCAACTTCACTGACTTGGAATTGCAATCAAAGACTTGAGACTCGACTTGAGACTGGCTCTAACAAGATGTGATTTGATTCTAGGAATTCAAATTTTCTAGGATTTCAGAAAAATTTCAGGATGTTTCTTAGATTTTAGGACATTTCTCGGAGCTCAAAACATTTCTAGGATTATAGCACGTCTAGGATGCCAGCTGTTGATTACTTAGTAAAGTAAAGACGGAGCAAAATGAACAAAGTGAACAAAGTGCTCTGTGACCGATTACGTGCAAAATCTTATCATTTCATAAGAAGCATAATGGGGCTTCATTTTCTGGTTGGAAAGACGAGGTAATAAGACTCATTTCACTGTCATCATGGTGGCACATGCCAGTCGTAACCATTGGATACCAGCCTCCAAAGACGCAGCGACAGGCCTCTAATTGAGGATCTGTATTCTAGTTTCTGCTGTATTTGTCAGATTTTTCCTTTCTCCTTATCTTCTCAGCGTCTCCTCTTTGCTCTTCGGGGAATCACATCCTGACAAGCCCCCCTGTAGAAAGCCAGGGGAAGCTTCTGCCTCTCTGCGGGGAGAATAATTAGCCTCATCTTCCTCCGTTCCCCGTCTCCTTCGTACCCTCTCTCATGCCTGTGGCAATGTGTGTAAATGAGCTGCTTTCTACTTTATGCGACTGGGTTCCTCTGCTAGAAAGCTCGCCCATGCCTCGCCTGCATAACGAAGAGTTCAGCTTTTGTTCTGTAAGAGAGTCACACGCCGACGCGCCCCAGATTTCCAGCCTCCTCAATGTCATCCTCAAAGAAAACCAGTAACTCTTAGAAGTAATCAGACTGAGGAAGTAGCCAGAAAGTTAGAGGAGACGGGGACGGCAGTTAAAATAGAGAAGATCCAGCATGGAAACAGAACAAAGAAAGATGTTTACTTGTTCTCTGAGCAGCGTTTGCATATTTAGAAATCCACTAACGTCGTTTTAAAATAGATACTAATGGTGTAACCTGCACTGCTTGATTGATTTTGTGATTTTTCATTGGAATATGCAAAAAAATGATCATATTCAAGTAGCTCCAAAGCAGTGTGATTTTTAATCATTTTTAAAAGGACTGAGGCAATGATACTCAACTCATGGCCTGTGGGGCAAAATCTGGGCCCCGATAGGGTGCCTTGTGGCCCCCCGATTAGTTTCTCATTCACAATAAAAACAACATGATTCACACTGGGAAATGCTTTTGTACTTTTGTTATACATACGGGGCCAAAACACATAAAACAGCATCAAAATAAAGCTTGTTGATCAAATAAGTGTCAGTGCCCCACATCTTCTGACAGAGGTCCTAACTAAGCCCATAATTCCCAAAATCTAAGTCCCAAAATCCTAGAAAGATAGAAAATTCCAAGAAATGTCCTAAAATCATAGAAATGCTCTAAAATCCTAGAAACATCCTAAAATCCTAGAAATTACCTGAAATACTAGAAAGTCCTAAAATTCTAGAAATATTCTAAAATCCTAAGAAATGTCCTACAATCCTAGTAATGTGCAAAAACCCTAGAAACTACCTAAAATCCTACAAAATCCAATAAATGTCCTAAAATCCTAAGATATTATAAAGCCCAAACATCACTTGAGTAATCATTAGTTGCATTACAGCTGGCATGTGTCTAACTACATTATGTGATGCCGAAAAAGCATATCACCATTGATTTTTTAATTTCATATTCTATTTGTGTTTTCTTACGCTTGTGAATCCTTCTAAATCAAAGTCACCATATTTCCTCCCACAGTTAAATTATTTGTTTCATTTTTAAAATTTTATGGAAAAATGTCATTGAGATTTAAATCAAACAGTAGACACATATTCAACTGACTATATACATTTTCCTAAGGTTTACTATTTTAGCTGTAAGTCAGAAATCCTTCGCAGACAGACAGAATGGGGTTACGAGGACTGCATTTTTTTCTCACCATTTGGGTCATAAAAATATACAGCAGATCTCCTGGCACATATGATTTCAACTGCTGCAAGATTATTTAAAACAGTCTGAGACCTGGAAGACTGATGCTGCACTGCATGTTTTCCTCCTGTCACCACAAAAAAAGTTGCACCTGCCCAAAAAAAAGACATTGCTGGTCAAAAAGATTTGTGTTTTAATTTTCAGGTCTGATTTTTGTCAGTTCCTTTTAGATTTCTCTTGGCACAATGGCAGATGATATATTTGTCTATACTATGGGGTAGAAATTAATTAAAATCCAGAATTAACACAAGGGAAAAAACTGGCATCACAAACATTTTCTTTGTTGAATGAATTTAACCCTTTGAAACCTGGATTGTCACTTTTTTTGTGTTGTGCTTGGACACCTTTCACAAGCATTTAAACCTCTGAAACCCGTGCAGATTGATTTAAATCATTTTGAAAAAATGGCAAAAATGCAATGAACAACTTGGCAGGAAAAATCCCACAAATTGCAGGAACTTAGTGAAAAGTGACAAGAAAAATTTACCTGAAAAAGAAGTAAGAAAAAAAGAGAGAAAATTATTTGAAAACTTAAAAAAGGAAAGAAAAGAAAAAAGAAAACGGTATTTGTAACTGTTATAACTGTGAATTTAATATTATTTTAGAGATTATAACAAATCTTTTGCAAATTTGTAATTTTTTAGGGAATTTCTTGGCACTAGTTTTGGTCAGTTCTTGTAAAATTACCCATTGCCTTTTTCTTATGTTCTTGAATCAGCTCCGTTTGTTCAGGTTTCAAAGAGTTAACCTCATTTATGCAACCATTAATGATATGTAGAAATTCAAAATGTCAATTTAGCAAAAAGGCCATCTAAAACAAATGTTTGCAGGATCACATCCTCGTCCTTGAACCAGACTGAATCTTATATTAACTAAACATCACACACAGCGCGGGCTGATCCTCTGGCAGGGCAGCAGCTGTGGTCAGCTCTTCAAAAGCAGCATCGTGGAATGAGTGTGCTTAAAGCTGACAGCGGGAGGTTGAAATGCGGCCTTTGCAGATCAAACGGCTACCGTCGCCTCCGGGCATCGAAGGCCAGGCGCGCTGAACAATTCTGAGCTCGCACAGTAAGGCGTGAATATGTAGCTGTGAGTTTGTAATGAAAAAGTATTCGACTTCCAGCGTCGGGGGAGAAAATGCGACGGGGGTTGCGGAGGGGGCAGCGGAAACCTAAAGTGTGCAAGGTGGACTGGTGGCTGCAAGGTCGGGCCTGCCAGGTAAATCTAACTGGAGAGAGAAAATTACAAAACACTCTTTCCTCCCTCATCACTGCTGTTCGGTTGCCCTTGAGCAAGGTACTAAATCCTCATTGGCCTGCTGCAGCTTCAGTAATTGTGCTCAGCAGTTTCCAGCTGAGAGTGCAGTAGGAAACGTTTAATTTGAGGATGGATGGGGTACAAACAGCCGATACGCTCATGCAGCCCTCTGCGCCTGAGCACAATTTGAAAGTCATGATCATTACGCAAAATTAAACCAGCTGCTCTTTATCGCTGATTGATAAAAAACAACACTGACGCAACATAAATCCAGATTATGAAATTGTTTTTTTAAATGCTGTGCTATGACTTCTCTCTTGGAAGACTCCTAATCTCTACAAACAGATTCTGCATATGTGTGCAGAATTGGGAGGCAGCGGACAAGATTTTGGTATTGGAAGCCGGTTTCTGTTTGTAGTCCGAGTAGTATTGGTTTATCACATTTGAGCGGCAGGTACACAGTCTAAGAGGTTGAATGCATTGGCCAAAATGCAATCCCAGAACCCATCGGTTATGTCTGATGATGATATAGCTATATATTTTCTTAAATAAAATGTATCTTTATTCATATGCACTTTTAATACTTGCTTTTGGGTGTAAAGATACGTTTTAACAACAATACGATGCATATTACAATACATGGTTGGCGGTACAAAGAACATACGGGCTCATTTAGAGGGATACGATATGATACGAATTCATTACTAAAAATAGATGCAGTAACTTGTTTTGGCCAAAAATAGAGAAAAAGAAAAAGCCTATTTCTATGCAGTGATAGTGGAGGTAAAACAGTGAAAAAGCTTGACACACTGAACTACTCAAACATTCAGTGAAAGCTCTCTATTCAGTGTGTGTTAAATAAATACCTGAATACTGGATAGTAGAAGGATTGAGCACTTTTTTTGGCAAGGGAATCAGAGAAAAATAATAAGTTAATAATAATAATAAATAATAAGTTAATACAACAATTAAATGGCAAAGTGCCATTGTATTTGATCCTGCATCTGCATATTCTGTTCTGTTGTGTTTTTACAAAAGCTAAAATATGTCTAAACCTTGAACCTCATTCCAACTGAACAAAAAAAAACCAAACTATAACACCTGCTAACATCTGGCTTTTTAATGCGATGGGCATGTGTACATCTACACTCACATCCGGGTCAAATGACTCCACAGATGACACGGGTTTTTATCGCTTCCGGCTCCGATAGGCATTGATGGGAACACAACACCTGGGTACACATGTTAATTTCAGCTGCTCCAAAGCAGCTAAAACACTGATTCAAACTAACCTGCACGGAGTTTGAAAGAGAGACTGATATTTAAAGAGAAGAAACCACTGAAAAGTTTTCAAAGACCTCTTTTCCTGCTGCTGCCTGTCTGTGACGTCGCATGGACAGTGACTGACAGTGAGTTCAGTGGCAGTGGGATTGAAGCCAATCGCTCATATTTAGTGGGTTTACCAGTCTTTTTAAAAAAACGGCGTGCACACGTTAATTTTGGTGGAAAAGGGGTATTGGACTAAACATTTCTCACTTCATGTTGACCTGGTATGACCTCCCAAGACTGAGCTATAACCATAGCTTGACTAAACGGTGTATGTAAACGTTATGTGTGGATGGCGTGCTTCCACTCAGAGAACAATTTTCTCAGTGTTTTGTTTGACAGCAATCTGATCTGCACAACTTCAGCTCTGTTTCACATAAACGCCACCCTTTCCTCTCCCCTCTCACTGACCTCTCCTCATTGTGTAACTCCACTCTCTATCTGAGAGGAACCTCTGACATCGTCACATCTTGAATCAAACGCCGTCTGAAGATGCGGGCTTCTGAGGGTCTTGGGAGGAAGCGCCTCAGGCTGTCAGTCACCCATGACTGCCATCAAAAGCCCATTACATAAGCGATGTCTCGAACCTGCACAGCGTGACCCAGAACTGTTTATGTAACCCTCTATTCAGGCCACAGCTATGAAGCAGGACTTCACATCTATGTGACATGTTTGTATGTCGGAGAGGGTCACTGCATGATGGATGGTTGTCGGGCAGATATCGGTCTCGCTGTTTAGTTCCACAACAGTGACGAGTGCATACAGTAAAGCTCAGCAGCTCAGTTAAACTGTACAGCAGCAGTTTAAGTGCTCTTCAAAACACTTTTCTGACATCTTGGATTCACTCTCACAAAATCTCTTGTCGTGTTATATTAGCTTGTTGTCAAGTCATGTTAAACTGCATGTATAATTAGGCTACTATGTATGACGTGATAAGGGGTCTAGAAAAGAAGGTAAATCCCAAAATGGAGAACGATTTCAATAACAGTTAAAGCCATAAAACAGTCAGGTGTAAACATGAATTTGCTTTTAATTCTGTATATTTTATCCTTATTTTGTTGGTGAAAAGTATTACCCCTGTCCACCCAAATTAGCGCATGTACACAAGTTTTTAAACATGGGAAAACTACTTAAAAAAGCCAAAGACACCTTTCCCTTTGCCAGTAGACCAGATCTGTGTACACAGCTGTGTAGCAGACGAATATGCTTTTCTTTTTTCTTTTTTTTAACATCTGTGTGGGTCACTTTTTGCTCATTTCTTGAAACTTGCGGGGTTTCTTGCCAAGTTGCTTTTGAAGAAAAATCAAACCAATTTACTCAGGTTGAAAAGATTTTAATACTTGTGAAAGGTGTCTAAATGCAGCACAAAAAACTGATGTTGATCCTGGTTTCAAAAGGTTAAATGCATTCTTCAAGAAAATAAAATAAATGTTAATAAAATATAGTAAAAAAAATTAAAAAAGGATCTGCAGAGCAACACCACAATAATTCCATATTCTGTATATATTCTGTCTGATTTGGTGTGATGATATCAGTCATTTTGTGCTCAAATGATAACGCACTTAGAAACATAAAAACTTTACAGTAAGAAAACGAAATATAAGGAATTTAAACGCTGAATGTCTTTGCACTTCAAGATTTTACAAATCAAGTAAACCCCAAAAAGAAGGAAGAAAACATAGTGTACCTGCTCCAGACTGTGAATAAAAACAGTCAGGCAGAAGTGCCACAGACTCTGTGTTGGATGCAGGTTTTGCTTTATTCATGACCGTATTATTGGTCCGGCGGGATCAAAGCGCTCTCCGACAATAGTGGTGTCAGCACAGGGCTCAGAGGCTGTCAGTCACCACTGAGGCTGGAAGGTCACCAATTTAAATCCCTGACCAGCTCAAACCAGAGCGAGAGTAAATCACAAACACTCTGTCATTAACTGTTGCTGCGCTGGTGCCTCTGAGCAAGGCATCTCCTCATTAACTGCTCCGGTGGACAGCAGAGGGGTAAATATTTGAAGCATAGTGCTGCTGTGTCAAGTGATGGTTGCTACTGTCAAACCCCTGGTGGTATTGTTAGTATTAATTACTGCCAAAACAGGAATACATTTCCCATAAACCCTTTTGTTTTCTGAAACATTTCAAGACTGAATGTCAAACAGGTCAACAAGCACTGTCTTATTTCAGATGCTCCTGCTGAGAAATGCACCTTTTTTGTAATCCAGTGATACTCAATTTACGGCTGATAGGGCGCTGAGTGGCCCCAAAACCATGTTATAATTCACAATAAGAATAAGTGATTCACACTGGGAATTATTTCTGTGCTTTTAGAAAGGTGCCAGAGTGCATAAAACAGCATCATAACAGAACTTGTTGAAAAACTAAAAGCCAGTGTCCCTTTATGTCCTAAAATCCTAGAAAAGTCCTACAATCCTAGAAACGTACAAAAATCCTAGCAACGTCTCAAAATCCCAGAAACTGTCTGCAAAGCCAAAGTGATTTCTCGTGTCAGTGTCCCCTAATGTCCGATAATCCGTGAAATGCTCTTAAATCTTCCTAAAATCCTAGAAACGTCCCAAAATGTGAAACTAAGTTATAAACAAAAAGAAAACTGGCACTATCACTTGCTTCATGAGGACAAAACTTTTTGAGTTGTGCGTAGTGCTATTTTTCAACAAAAACTACACCTACGGTATATATGATCATTACATTTATCTCAAAAGGTCCCAGGTTTCTTTTTTAGGATTTTGTTTAAAGACAAAATAACTGGGAACACAGAA
Source organism: Plectropomus leopardus (assembly GCF_008729295.1). NCBI lineage: Eukaryota > Metazoa > Chordata > Actinopteri > Perciformes > Serranidae > Plectropomus > Plectropomus leopardus. The sequence continues at coordinate 34,010,056 of NC_056468.1, read as the reverse complement.
AAGGGAAACACACACTTCACTTTGTCTGCTGTTGGGTTAATTTGTATGACAGCTCTTATCCAGGTCAATGTCAAACTAAACCAACAACAAAACAGCCAAAACAAATATATTTTTGGACTCAACTCTGCTCAACCAATCTGATTAATGTTTCACTGTTATTGTAAAAACAGTCAAATGTCACCTGTCTCATTTGTAATGTGTGATAGTCGGGGAGGGCGTGACATTATTGATGACCTGACAAACAGGAAACCACCGCTGATTGGAAACTCGTCTCGTTTCTGTCTGATTATTCTGTAAATTTTCACCTTTCTAGATGAGCCCCAGGTGTTTATGCTTCTCCCTGACACCTAATTGGTCAATTATGATTATTGTGTGGTGGGTTGCAGATGTGCGCACACACACACACACACACACACACACACACACACACACAAAAACCCCTCCATTATTCATTCTGCTGTGGAGGCAGACGGTGCACTTTTCTCGCCGCAGCCCACCTAAGGGAGTTATTAGAGGTTTGGGGAATGACTAAATCCCTTTCTGCCCTCTCTGTGTGTTTCCCCAGACCCTGTGGCCCTCACACACTCATGTACATTAAACTGATGACAAAAATAAACAGGAGAGGAGAGAGGGTCAGGACTAGACGCCTTTCACAAGATACTTAACCCTTTGAAGCATGAGCGGATTGGTTTGATTTCTTTCTGAATCTGGGATACAAAGGCAATGACCAACTTGGCAAGAAATGTCCCACAAATTGTGAGAAATTAGTGAATGGTGACATGAAAATTACCTGAACATAACTTTTTTTTAAAAAAAGGGGGGTGGCTGTTAAAAACATTATCCAAAAAAATTGGGAAAAATGTCCAGAAAACTATATTCATAACTATGATTTTATACTTAAAATGATGTTACAGAGAAAATATAATAATATCAAAAAAGCACGTTTCATGTCAGTATGATAGTATGATACACCGCAGGTGCCAGTTTGAAACGCTGTCAGTAACAACATAATACAAGGAGCTGGAAACTCTGTATAAGGCAGGTAGGAGGGGAGGTCAATGGGTCCAACAAACCCGTGACTTTCACCCAGCAGCCCGCTGTTCACTTCCTTTGTGAATGTTGAGCCAAATCATAATTTTTCCAAACCTAATTATGTGCTTTTGTTGCACAAATAAAAACTTAAATTGGTGTTTTATTTTGAATATTCTGCATCAAACGTGCACATTTCCTGTGAAAACGGAGGTGTATTTTGACAAGCCACAATGCATGTAACAGGCGTAGGTTGACATGCCGCTCTGAAACATCAACAGCAGACATATGAGGATATCCGGTGCGTCATATGTAGGTATGAATGTACACTGACCAAGCAGTGTGGATGAGACTATTGAAGTGCTCTGCCTTGTATATCGTAAAATAAAAATAATCTATACTCAATGTAATCAAAAGAATACAGGGCAAATTAACAGTCGACCAACTGAAGCCTGTGAAAAAGCTTCATACACGTTACATATTAAGACTGCACTAAAAATTTCGTAAATATATTCCAACAAATCAGTGTGCCTCAACTATCTTTTATTGGAGGACATTCGGGCGGACGAAGGTCAGGAATGTTGTTTTCATTCTTCTAAATGAGTTCAAGAATGAGAGGCGTCTGAAGAAAATATGCTGATATCTCGTTGTTCTTAACTGACAAAATATTTTTGGTGATACGCCGTGTGCTCAGTGAATCGAATTTCAAAGACTTTTCTTGTGTCCTTCACTCTCCTAAAAAGACATCAGCCGCTCCTCATTCCCTTTGTAAAATCACTGAGCATTAACAAGAAGAGTACACTACTGGATATCTGATGTGTGTTTTTCCTTTTATGTCTGTATAACAGAGAAACTCTGGTATCAATACAGAAATGTGCCAAAAGTTGTACAAAGGGACTGACATTCAATAATAAGGTTCCCCAAGGTCTCAGAACCTCTGAGGGCCCAAAGGGGCTCCAGATTGGTAGCTGAATTGATTATGTTTTTTGGTGGGGTGATTATGTTTGAACGTGATAAAATACATTTTAAGACTGGGACCTTTAAAACTTGAGCATTTTGATCTGATTTCCTTTGGGAAATGGGAAGAAGGCAATGAGCAACTTATCAAGACATTGCGCAAAAAAGCAATAATTTATTTAAAAAAAAATTAAAAGCTATTTTTAAAAAAAGTCACAAGAAAATTTCCATAATATAGGCACACAAAAACAAAGTAAACAATAAAAATTAAATAAATAAAAAAAATTACCCAAAAATGTTTGGAACATTAGAAAAAAAAAAAAAGAAAATCTCTATATGTATATAATTTTAAATATATTTAAAATAAGAATTCTTCTTGCCAGGTGGGTCATTGCTGTTTTCCTCAAATTTATGGGAATCAAACCACATTGCTCCAGTTTCAAAAAGTTAAATGGCTTGTGAAAGGTGAATGCAGCAGAGGGCTAGAAGGACAGTTCACCCCCAAATCAAAAACACATATTGCTGTTCATTAGTCTAGATTGTTTTGGTGTGAGTTGCAGAGTGTTGGAGATATCGGCCGTAGAGATGTCCGCCTTCTCTTCAATATAATGGAACTAGATGGCGCTCAGCTTGTTGTGCTCAAAGCACAACAAACGTACTTTCAAGATAATCCACTGACCTTGTTGTGAGCAGTTTCATATAGGAACTTTTTTCTTTGTACTGTGCTACAATCCGCCAATCAAGAGGCTCAGGATCATATAACAGCATAAAAAACAAACACCTTCCAAGTGAGTAACAGAGTCATGATTTCTGGAAAGAGACATTACTGTAATTTTTTTTAAATGTATTTTTTTGGCACTTTGAGCACCACAAGCCAAGTGCCGTCTAGTGTTATTATACTGGAGAGAAGGCTGACATCTCTATATATCTCCACCACTCAGCAACTCACACCAAAACAATCTAGATTGATGAATAGCACTACAGGTAAGGAAAAATATGGATTCTAATATTGAGATGGGTGTAGTTGGATGATGCAAAAAGTTACCCTAAAGCTTCCTGGAGGCAGTGTAAGAACAACACAATGACATTTTTGTGGTGGGATGAGTGTGTTTGATAATGGAGCCTGACAGTTCACTTTCTGAGCAGACAGTTGCATCAGGCGATGTGTATCTCCAGAATAAAATGACCCCGCTGTTCTGTTACCTTTAAATGTCAGTCTGCAGACATCTCTACGGCCGATATCTCCAACACACAGCAACTCACACCAAACACACTAGACTGACAAATAGCACTACAGGTAAGACAGAAAATATGGATTTGTGTTCAGAGTTTGCATTATTATATCACCTTGAGGGAATTTTGGAGCTAAAATCTACATTGAAAACTGTAATATTTTGATTTATCTTGTGTTTACCAGGTGCAGATTCGCAAATAAATCAAGGTTTATACTAATGAATTACTGTAATTATTATCTAAGACCACGCAGAGAGAAATTCCCTTCGAGTGTTCCCCTTTTAATCAATCTTGCTTAACCCTGTGAAAACTGAACAAAATAAATTATGCAAAAATGGGCAAGAATTAGCAAAAGTACAAGAAAGTTACCTGAAAATTAATTATAATTAAATACAAAATGAATAGAAAGAAGGTTAAAAAAAATAACAACAGGAAATAACCTGGGAAAAAAGCACTTTAAAATGTATAACATTTTTGTAACATAATTCTAAATATGTAATTATGTAATTATGATTATCATAAATTTAGTTTTTCCCTAGCTTTTCTTTCATTTTTTCCATAACTGTTTTAAAACTTTTTTTGTTTATCTACTAATTTCTTCCAATTTGTGGAACAATTCTTGTTAACTTGCTTATTGCCTTTTTCCCCACATTTTCGTTTTAAAAGAAATCGCACAAATTTTAACAGGGTTTAAAGTTTTAAATACAAATACAAGAAAAGTGATGTTGCTCCAGGTTTCAAAATGTTAGTAAATCATGCATTAAAGATCCATAAATAACTCTGAAACAACCAGCCGTCTTGTAAAGAAGTGGTTCACCAGTGAATAACCACACTCCACTCTCACTTATGGCATGTGATAACAGGAGGATTTTGGAACATCATGTCTGAAGGTCTGTCACTTCAAATACAAACACGTTTGTCAAAATATGTCAAACAAACTCATGTCCATAATTGGATTTGTATATAGAGTCCCTATAGGAGGTCTGAGTGTTCTTTGTTTTATAAAATACACAAATACAGAGCCCATAAGCAAGTATCCTCTATGTAGCAGAAACTGTCTGCTTGATATTTTTTTCCTCATTTCGTCTTCGCAGCTCCATATTATTTTTAACCAGTAAAAACGTACACTTTTTTTTTTTTTTTTTTTTAAAGAAGTTCTGTGCTTAATATTGAAGTGCGTCAACCATTACCTCATACAAGTAGGAAGAGGATTGTGCTGCTTGTTTTTCCAGGTCCAGCACAACAAAGGGGCAATTTTACAGTTGTCATTACTGTCCACAGTAATAGTGGAAATGGCAGAGCAGAAAGAAACTGCAGAAATTCTGCACAGCAAAAGAAAAAGAGCCCCACGGAAGCCGCAAAAAAGGCAAAGATTGTTGCTAAGCTCTGAGGAAAAGCAGCCCCATTAGTCTTCTTGCTAGTGGCGTCGACAATTAAACCACTTGGAGACGCTATGTGGGGGTAGAATTGGAAAGTTGAAGGTTATTGCTTTCTACTTTAAAGAAACCTACTTAAATTGTGAATTGTGTAGTCGTATTATCTAGAAAAATTCAAGTATCAGATTGGGACTTGATATTGGCAGATACTCAAAATTAAATGATTTAGATTGGGGCAAAAAATATATATATGTTGACATCCCTAAGTTTTGGTTTTTTTTTGGGTTGGCTCAGGGTTCCTGCATCTTAAGGCATGGCAGGTTTGAGGCTTTTTAAGACAACCTAAACGCAAGTCAGAGTTGTGTTTAAGACCAAGTTTCTAATAACCAAAATTAAAGTTAAATAAAAAGTTAAAATCAAATATTTATTGTACCATAGAATATTATGTTAAATGTTGAGAAAATGATCCTTGTTAGAGTGGAATATGTGAAAGACAATGAACAGATCATATAATAACAAAAGTATCTATTTCTGGCCAATTTTCTGATGGATTTTGTGTTTCTTAATCTTCATGTGAGATTTCACTATTTGAATTAAGGCCTTATTTTTTAGATTAATTAATTACATGCCTTTTAAGACGTATTTAGGGTCCGCGGGAACCCTGGACTGACTGTGTGTGTTTCGATCCGACATAAAAACAACAGACAAAGTTTCTCGTTAGCAAAACGTTGCTTCACATAATAGATAAGAAATAAACTGTTTACAAGATGAAAACTGCCAATAAAGGAGATCAGTATTATCATTGGACCCTCTTCACCCAAAATAAGCTCAATTATTCCAAACAACTGTTTATTCCCAAGTGATACAAATCCTGCGTGGATGCAACTAAAAACACATTTCATCTGTAATAATGTTTTTCTCGGAAATCGACTGCCAGCTTTTAGAACTGGGGAGCTTGTTAGTGTTTATTATTCCATTTACTTTAACATCTCAAGTCATGATTTATATTTTGCAGCTGCTCTTCATGTGTGTGTTTTTAAACATCTTTGATGAATGATTTGGTCGATCGACTCTGTTGGATGATAAATAAATCTCATATGGGAATAAATGGTTCATAAGTTCATCGTTAATGTGTTTTCTGCTTTCGCAGGTTTGACTTTGCTTCATGACTTTGGCTTCTTCTCCTTTAACTCTCAGCCAAAACATGAAGCTCCTTTGAGTAATCGCTGACAAAATATCATTTCCTTCCTGCAGTTGAACCACAGGTCTGTTGGATAGACAGCTTTCGTATGTGTCATTCAACATGTGCAGTTTCTCTCCAAAACCGCGAATGCATATATGTGTCTTGCTCTGCAGTATTCAAACAGATAGCAGAGTTCAGCTGGAGGTCACATGAATATTAATGGATTTGGATGACAAAAACATCTGGATCTCCATGAACCTCAGCGACTGAATAAATAAGTGCAGCAGAGTTTGTGCAGTAAGAGTACAGATTCAAACCTCCATACCACCGTAAAAATATGTGTGTGGTGAAAGGTGAAAAGGAGGCTTTTAATATTCCTTATTTATTGTTTATATCTTACATTATTATTTTTCTTGTGATAATAATTTTTTAATATATAATATATAATTTTTTACCCTTTGAAACCTGGAGCCAAATGACTTCTCTTGCTGCTTTCAGACGCCTTTCATGAGTATTTAACCTTTGAACACTTTGCAAAATGGTGTGATTTGTTTTAAAAACAGGGAAAAAAGGCAATGAGCAACTTCATGAAAAGTCTTCCAAAAACCGCAAGAAATTTGTAGATTTAGAAAATGATTTTTAAAAAGTTAGGGAAAAATGACAAAATGTATCTGTCCAGGAGAGTGGTTCGGTCATTTTAACTATTATTTCACTTCATTTTATTTCATTTTATTTCAATTCATGTCTTTAACTGGTTTTGTTTTTACTTTTACAATTTATCATTAACATCCCTGGTTTGAATATTTTAACTTTTCTTTTTTATTTTAATTACTTTATTAGATTTCATTTTATTTTACTGGTTCTAACTTAGCTGTGTTTTTACTTTAAATAATTTATTGGTTTATCTATTATTTGATCTGATTTTTTTCTTTTGTTTTACTCATTTGTCTATTTATCTCATTAGATTTATTTTTAGTTTTTTATTATTTTTATTAATGTGTTTCCTCTTTAAATGATATACTTTTATTACTATTATTTAATTATTTTTTAACATTTTCTGTCAGTTCTGACTGATCTTAATTACTATTTTCTGAATTTTTATTTTTAATATTAATGGATTTGATTCACTTTTATGGTCAGTTGGGGGCTTTGTTTTTGTGCCTCACGTGCAGCACATTTTTCTTGGACCTGAAATAAAAATGTGCCATATAAATAATATAATATAATATAAATTTTGCTTGTTTGTTAGCGAGCTGAGTGCTGATTGCCAAAGATGATTGCTAAACATGTGAAAGAACAGTCATGACCGAGCATCCACAGCGAGCTATTAGACGATGAGCTGCACGCACGTCATCAAAATAAACAAACTACTGATTTACAGCCCTCCGTTTTTTTTCCGTCGCAAATGTAGAAATAACTGCAGCATCTCTTTCTCATTAGGACTCACAGAAAGCAGATTTGGTTTGCAAATTATTCCACAACAAGCACACATAATCCACCCCCACCCCACCCCCTGTGAAATGGCCTGTCAATCAAAACACAGTGAAAGAGGAAGAGTCAACCTGCAGTGACATAATGGATGAACACAAACAATAAACCTGCTAATTACTCACTCATTAATTATCTGGCAGCTTTACAATGCGGCCCTCCGGATCAGAGAAATGAAAACAATCGCTCTTATTACGCCTCCGCAAACAACTGCGCACTTGACCTTTCCAAATCAATGAAAGCAGCATGGATGGCATTTTGCAGAGCTGCCAAAAAAAGAAAAGAAACCTGTTCACACCTCTGGGAGCTCTGAGTGAAGCGATTTGGCAGCTGTGAGATCATCATGGTTTGTAGATAAACCAAGATAATATATGCACATACAGTATTTCTATGCACTTTTTTACATTGTTTTCAACACTGGTTTTTAACGTCAAAATAACATGGTGAATATGTAGAGCACCGCCTTTACTGACCGAACTACGCTTTGTGAAGTGTAGCTTATTCTTTCCATTAAATTCAGCAGCATCATGCTGCTCAAGTGTGTGATTTCAGACAGCATGCCGGCAACTTGAAAGCAAAATAGGCATTACGTGTGACACAAAACATATATCATATAACATATACACATTGGCAGCGCTTTCCAAACAATGGTATAACATGACATTAACAATCATTTAACATCTCTGTTTTATGGCGGCTGATCTTTCCTCTGCTCGGAGGGTAAGGAGTTCCTGAACCTCACTGTTTTCACAATTTCCGGACATTTTCAGCTGCTTATTCTTTGAATCAGCTGTTAACTGTTAGTAGCTGCTCTTTACATTTCCCGCTGCGGGTCACACATGGAAAGCATCACACCTGCGCCACCCATGGTCACGTCTTTCCAGCTTTTTGTTTGGATTGTATCGTATAAAGATAAAGGGGCGAGACGGAATAACGGCATGAAATTCCCGCCTTGATAAGAGAATGTAAATGGGGCTAATGTGCAATGTCTCTATTAAAAAAAAATTACAAAAACAAAAAAGACTCAATATATAATAAACCAAACCCTACAACCCCTGTTTTAAATAATGGAAAAATATCAATGTCACCTGTCTTATACAACCATCCTCTGCCTCAGTCAACAACTCAACAATATCGATTAGTCTGCTGACAGAAAATTATTTGGCCCCTATTTTGATAAAAGACTAATAATTTCAATCATTTTTTAAGTTGAAATGTAATGATTTGCTGCTTTACTTGATAGTAGCTGAATATTTGGGGTTTTTGGGCTGTCGCTTGGATGAAACACGTAGTTTGAATATGTCACTTTGGGTTCTGGTGAATTAATATAGGCGTTTCTAATTATTTTCTAACATTTGTAAAATAAAACAATTAGTTATATACGTAGTATTTGCAGTAGGGGTCGACAGATTATCGGCCTGGCTGATTATTTGGGCTGATGTTTTACATTTTGCCTATTATCTGTATCGGCATTTTATTTTAATGATTGCCAATAAAGTTAATTAATCACAAAGTGCAAAAAAAGTGTCAGCATGAGAGGAACTTTTATTTTGTTAAACCTCGGGGAGCTATTTTTATTTATTCATTTTTGTTTAAATGTTCACTTTACTTGATGCTGATATGATGTTGAACATTTCAGTTTTGATTGAACATTCAATATAGGTATTAAGACAAATCAGTTCCAAATATCGGGTATTGGCTTCATTCACCGATAATGAGAATCTGTATCTACCCAATATCGGTCGACCCCTAATTTGCAGTCTGCACAGCTTCTGTCATTCCCTCCTGACAGAAGCGCCAACAGCCAGTTGTACCCGGCAGTGCGTGCAAATGTACACAGCCTTATCCTGTTGTACAATTTAACAAATGACTTAACAAATGTAATCTCACTTAACGGAATAAAAAGCCTTTGCTTGCCACAGGCCAGGATTGATCATGAATTAAACATGAACCGCCCCTCCACCCTCCTTAATATTAAGAGAGAAAATACCCTCCTTTGAGGCCAACATTATGATTTGTGCCTCTTTACAGTACAATGGCAAACAAAGACAAGCTGCTTATTATTTGATCTGAAATCCCATTTGTTTAATAGCAGATGTGTTCATGGTGCAGCCTTGAGCATCTTTAATGCATAAATTTAAAACACTAATGTTTTCTGAGGCTTTGTGTTGGGACATGATAAGAGGAGCTGTTTTTGTTTTTTCTGCTGTTCACCCTGAAGCTTCACTAAGGATTTTTCCTGCTTTTGATTCTAAAGGACAATTTGGACAGAGAGACATAAAGACATTCTGACTGCAGGGCTGCAAACCAGTATAAAGAAAGATTTTTTTCATGTACACATGTGAATTGATGTATCTGCTTGTCATGCAATATTAGATGTTATTTGCCACAAACAGCAGCAGTCACAATACTCACAATGTCTGTTGGCTAAAAGCTTTTTATGGTTCAAGTCATGAGGTTGAGGCACAGTTTGAAAGCTGCACTCAAATACATCAATCTCATGAATATATATTTTTTATGTGTCTACTTGTTAAGCAGCATTTTCACATCATTTTGTACAGCAACATATTGCAGACACACAAAAAAAACACAAAACATATTTTTCTGTTATATTTTCTGATGTTGTCTTTTTGTCGTTATACAAACTGTCTTGCCATGAAAAATATACTGGGGATAGTTCAACGAAAAAGAGTAGCTCTTTACAATAATATCACTGCATTTCCAGCCAGGACAGTGCCATAAAAAGCAATTGTATTTTACAGAGACAGCACTGCATGTCCAGCCGGGATAATGCCACAAAAAACGGTTGCATTTTTACCAAAATGTCCCTGCGTTTCCAGCCAGGTTAGTGTTTTAGCGATCACTTGCTGCTTCCACCAGGATATGAAAAGCAGTTGCTTTTCATCGCAACATCACTGGATTTCCAGTGAAGATAGTAGAAGATAGAAGTAGATAGAAGAAAAGAAGTAGCTCTTCATAATAATATCATTGCATTTCCAGCCAGGATAGTACCAAGACATCCCTGCATTTCATACGGGGATAGTGCCATTAAAGCGGTAGTTTTTTTCCTAAAACATTGCTGCATTTCAGGCTGGATAATGCCGCAAGAAGTAGTTGTGTTAGCCAAGACACCACTGAGTTTCCAGCCAGGGTTGTGATGCTGTTGCTGTGTTTCCAAAGTGATCTTAAAGGTTGTTTTTCACCGTGTCATCACTACATTTTCAGCAGTGATAGTTGCACCATAAGTGGTAGTTATTTACAACAACATCACTGCATTTCCAGCTGGAATAATACCACAAACAACGACTTCATTGCATTTTCTGTGGGGATTGTGCTACCAAAACTAGGTCTTTAATGTTTACTACAGTTTTACTAAAAGTGTCAGCTACTTAATAACGTAGAAATGTAATGTATTTATGGTTTGCAGAATTGTACAATGCCAACAGTTTCACTGGTGATTGGGTTGTGTTAAGATATGTTTGTTGTTTTTTCAACAGGATCCATTAAATGTTTAATAATGAGAATGTTTGTGATATAATGAGATCAAGTAATGTGGCGTTATAACTGGGAATAATGAGAAAAATGCTACAACAGGAAAATCTCAATATAATGTGACAAGGAAAAACAGAAACTACAAATATTTTTTGCCATGGTGGCAGCAGCAGCCTGCAGTAATCTTTGAAGTTGTTTTTTGTATGAAACTACATTTCTTGAGGGTCTTTCTTTTTCTTTTCAGCGACAATGTGTCTTTGCTTTTGTCTCACATGTTCAGTGTGTTATTATCACTCGTGCCAGGCTTTCATATTAAAACACTGCAGGAAATACATCAAAAAAGCAGGCACATTTAAAGCCACAGAACTGTGGAGAGATTATTTTCTTATTTTGAATACAGTAATATCACATTCACTCAGGATTCAGATGAAACAAACATATTTAACTTCGTGGTTTTGATTGTTTCTACATTCATGTGAAAGACGTATGAGATGGTGTCTCCTCTAATAATGGCCGCTGACTAATGTGTAGGGCTTACGGATCGCTGCCTAAACTCATTACCCTCACTGTTTCTACCACACTACACTGACTGCTCATAATTACAGCAGTCTGATGTCGGCATCAGTTTTAAATGGCTGTCAAAGTAAACAAGTCTGGCATTATATCTAACAAATAGTGTATGTCAATGGTACAAAACATAATGTAGACATTCAGAACATTAGCGATTTTTTGTGGCTCAGAGGTTCACAGCAGACATTCAGTCCATGCACCTCAAACTACCCTCATTGATCATACATGACAGCCAATTAGCGTGTTCCTATTTAATCCAATCAACTGTACTTGTAGTGTTTTCTTTGTTGCTAGTGACACTGACACTAAGCACCAGACTAACAGTGTCGGTATGATTTTGTGTGGTTTTCTCTGAGCATTATCTTAGAAATGAACTTCGGCTTGTTGCTGCTGCTGATTTCAATATTAAGAGCGTTGTTTCCTTCTCGAGCAGCACCGTGTTTAGTCACGTTTACAGCAAGGAAAGTATGAATTTCTCAAGAAAGAGAGCTATCCATTGCCAGAGATTAGGGTTGGGCGATAAATTGGTTTTATCGATTAATGCCAATTTGTGATTTAGGACAAGTTTTAAAAAAAATCTCGATTTTTTAAAAAAATTCCTAAGCCACTCTCTTTGGGCTTCCATAGTTCATCGTTTTTATCTTCTAATCTTTGTTTTATCCCCTCTGACATGATATTGCTTTCTTCTTCTTCTAAAATTGATTAATTAAGTACTTTAACTGCCTTTTGAGATCTGCCTGCTTTATAACTTTTACTCTTTTGTATTTCCTTTATTCTCGTTGACCTTTTGTGGACGCATTTTGTTCTTGCCTCTTAGTTTGACTGTTTTAGACCTTTTTCTGTTTGGTGTGTTTGTTGACGTTTATCTTATTGTTCCCCGAGTTCAAGCAAGCGTTTATGACAATGAAGAGTACGTTCCCAAAAAAGGCACAGTCTCGTCAGTTGTTTAGAACTGGTTCAGCTTTCCATTTTTACTTATTTCATATGTTGTTGTTTTTTTTTCAATCTAACTGTAAAGCACTTTGAATTGCATTTGATTTGTCTAAAAGGTGCTATATAAATAACATTCAAATTGATTGATTGATTGATAGATTGATAAACCAAAGGTACATGCATCAAATATGGAGGGAATTTACAATGACAGGTTGACCAGAGTAGTTAGCTGTTTGGTGCCTTGCTCAAAGGTGCTCTGACAGTGTCCACTGGCACTTCTCCAGTCACCAGTCCACACTTTGTGCCAGGTCCGTCCCGGATTTAAACCTGATACCCTCTGGTTCCCAAGGCAAGTCCCTACTGAGCTACTGCTGCTGCACATCTGTACAAATGTGTGAAAAACTGTATATTTGGTCAACTGTCCGGCACAAATAACTGATGAAAGTAGGTTGCTGATAATAGAGCATCTGTGTTGTAACCACAAAATCGCTCCAGATATTTCTAGAATTTGGGCTGAAGCTGAAAACACAAGTTACATAAGCTTTGTTCTGAGCCAGCATTCATTACTGAACTCGCTGTATTCAGTCATATTCATAGAGCCAACCTGCGTACAGCCTCCAAAGTCAAGCTTTAATAAGATAACCCTCCTTATTGGGGTTAATCAGCTTAAACTGTTCACTGCGGTCCTGTGCGGCGCTCCCTCCCCAGACAGGTCGGAAAGTCACTAAGCCAATTTCATTTCCTCTTGGATTACTGGATTTGGAGAGGGGGGAGGGAATCTGAATATTAGCCAACACAGTAATTTGGACCCTCTGTCACACAGAGAGTCAACAGGAGGGGAGGTGAGTTTCTATTGGTGCAGTGTGGGAGGTGTGTTATTCAGCCTGTGTGGTAAATCCTGTGGCACACAGAGGACAACTCCTCTCTGATCACCACTCTGTCCAAACACACTTCAGGGCTCTCAGTCCGTTATACTCCTTACATAATTTAAGGTACGCCTACTAACAGTGGACCTCATCCACCAATATCTTCAAAGATTTTTTCTTAAATTTGTTTCTCAGAAAAGTCCTAAGAAAAGTCTTCGTCTGATTCGTGATGTGTTCTTAGCCGTTTGAAATCTGAATCATCACCAATTTTCTTGCGTTGCACTCGGCCACCTCACCGTAGCACATAAACCTTTGAAACCCGAGCAGATTGCTTTGATTCATTTCGAAAACATGGCAAAAAGGCAACAAGCAACTTGGTAAGATTTGTCACAGAAATTGCAAGAAATGAGTAAAAGATGACAAGAAAAATTACCTGACAAAGAGGTAAAAAAGAGGAAGATAAAATTATTAGAATATAAAAATTAGGGGGGGAAAAAAAAATCACTGAACATTGTACTCACACTTTTTGTATCCAACACACTTCAGCCTGTGGCCTTCCACACAGTCCCTTTAGAAATTTGATTTAATAAAAACCACATGAGCATATACCAGTTTAATTCATGGCCACACGTTTGTGTGAGCACGTGAAAACTTTTCCCCATGTTTTTAAAGAAATCAAAACAATTTGCTTATGTTTTAAAGGGTTAAATAACTGTGACAAGTATCTGAAAGCAGTACAAGAGAAGTGATGTCACTCCAGATTTCAAAGGGTTAAATGCACACAACTCATTTCAAAATAACCTCTGTTTTTGTGTTAACCTCCTTAGTTTTAGGCAACAAAAATATGTGGCTACATTGTTATTGAAATAACTTGATTGACATTTGCTTTCACACAGGAAACAAACAGCGGTCTCACGGGTGAAAGTTCGCTGTCTGCAGATGTTTGGGCGAAGATAAGACTCTAAAGGTCACAAGTCGGAGGGCAAAATGGTCTTTGTTTTGGGTGCAGGAAGTTAAGTGGAAGGATGTGAAGGTGTCAAGGCCAAAACGTCCACCTTTGAGCCTCACATCAAAGCAACCAAGTCCTCAGTTCACGAGACAAATATTTACAGAGGAAAATCTCCGTGACCATCTGCAGGTTTGTACATCTATGTCTATCTTTAGATTTTCCTGACTATTTTACCCATTTAAATGCAAAATACTAACATGCACAACACTCAAAATTAAGGGTAATATTCAGTGGCATTTACGAAGTAAAGTTCTTGGGTGTTGAATAATTATATTTTTATAGTTTTATTGCAGGAATCCTGTAGCGAGAATTTTTAAAACATGGAACGATACAAAGCACAAACAGCGCAATTAATCTTTTAAAAGTTAGTATTTTATTTAGTTTTGGCACGCATTCAGATAATTTCTCGTTAAGCTTTTAAATTCTGAGCAAATTGACCTTATTTATTTAAAAAAACCCTGAAAATAAGGCAATGAAAACTTAACAGGAAATTACCTAAAATAAGCAAGAAATTACTAAGAAGTTTAAGAAAAAGCTTCCAAAATCTGCAAAATAAATAAATCAATTTAAAAAACAAAATAATAATGATAAATATAAAACTAAAACTAATAACAATAACAATAATATTTTTAAAAAAAAACATAATTTGAATTATAGAATTTGTAGAATTATTAACAGTTTTCTGGCAATTTTTCCCTTTATTAAATAATTTTCTAAACATTTTCTTGAAAGAAATCAAACCACTCCGTTCAATTTTGAAAGGATTACGTCCTTGTGAAAAGCAACTGAATGCAAGAAAAACTGAAGTTGATCCAGGTTTTAAAGGGTTAACTAATTAGTGCTAATTAGTGTCATCAGCAGCGCTAATGAAGCTCTCTTTTGAACGAGACATCATCACAGTCAGCCGGACAAACTGACATTTCAAGAAAGAGTCGACACCATTTTGAAATCCGCAGGACATAATTGGCTTTACAGAGGGAAACAGTCTGCACTTAAAACAGAAAAGATCACGTGTGTGTGTGTGTGTGTGTGTGTGTGTGTGTGTGTGTGTCCATGCGTGTGTGTGATGGTGTGTCTATGAAAGTAAGACCAGACACTTCCCCGCCTTAGTTCAAAGCACAGGCATGTGAAGGATTATAGAGCATGTCATTGAATAGCAGGTATTAAATGAGCACAGCGTGAACACACACATTAAAAAAAGTACAGGCCGAGCTCGAGGCCAGTGACTTATGATCACAAGACCAGCAGGCTCCTGCTTGCTAGTAGCCAACGGTTCGACATAAACACGTCCAAACACACACACCAGATACTCCCTCTGCCACCCAGACAGCTAATTTCACCCCCGTGGCTCAGGGTTCATCAATGTGAGTGTGTTCGTGTGAAGAGACAAGCAGCCCGATATGACAGGGTTACATAACATCTGAAGGCATGTGTGTGTGACACTGTCCAGTCTGATGCCAACAAAAGGTTACCAGAGATCACACACACACACACACACACGGCTCAGAGGTAGCAGCAGCAGCGGGAGGAGGTTGTGCAACACGTTTGCAGTTGGTCTTAATTTAATTGATGGCAGATTGTCTCAAAACACAAACGAGACACAAAGTCAAAGGTTTCATAAAGGCTGAGCTGGGACTTAAAGAGTGAAGAGAGGTTGTTTTTATTATAGCTTCTTAAAATTAATACATTATTTTTAAAAATGTAAATTCAGAACAGGATTAGAGGTGAATATTAATAACTTAGGGACCGGTCATTATTTATGAGAGGGGAGGTGGTGTTGACAAAACGGGGATGTCAAATATTTTTTAAGCACTGGCGAGGGACTAATCTTTTTTTATTTTTGGCTTAGGGGAGGGGCATGATACTTTAAAAGGCTATATTTTGTATTTCTTTTACCAGCAATTTATGCCTTTTTTCTTTTTGAAGTTTGGCTATTTTTTAGAAATATTTGAGCCTTTATTTGACAGGACAGCTAGAGAGATGACAGGAAATTGAATGAGAGAGAGTAAGGATAACATGCAGTAAAGGGCTGATCATTGAATTTTTACATTTCCAATGATCCCTGAACATATCATGTTTTATTATACAGGTTTATGAAACAAAATGACATGACTTTTTCAAAACTTTCAGGGTATATTTAGTTTAGCAAAACTATTACAGGCCTTGAAATCACAATTTCCATGCCTGGTTTTTCATGACTGTATGAACCCTCTTGTGGTGGTTTTGCATCTCTTTGCAGTCTTTATGAATAATTGAATTATTTGTGTGTCACTTGTGGTTGTTTTGTGTCTCTTAAGATCATTCTGTGTTTCTTCCAGATATTTTTGTTTCTTTTTGAGGTATTTTTGTGTTTCTTTGAGTTAATTTGGGAATTTTTTTTGTCACTCCTGCTTTGCGGTAATTGTGTGTCTCTTTGTGGTTGTTCGTGTTTTTGTAGTAATTCTGTGTCGCTCTGTAATTTCATTGCATGTCTTTTTGAGTCTCTTTGTGACCATTGACCACTGTTTCTGAATGAACTTTTGCAATACTGTATATTAAAAGATTAACTCCTTATTTACATTTGGACTAGTTCTGGTTTGGTTTATATTGTCTTGTTGTCATATTTATGTTTCTGTAAAGGTGTTGTCCATTCTTTTTAATAATTAATCAACTGCTGAGTGAACAACACGACACTGTGGAGCAACTCGGGGGATCCCAAGCGAAGCGGATGACATCACGCTGTATTTCTGAACATCTGCCATTAATATAATAAATTCAACAGGGCCACGTGGAGCCGTGTCCCTAACACAGCCTGGGTCAGGAGTTTAATTCCCACTGGGACCACCCGTGTCAGGACTCGTGGTACTGTATGGTGCTCGGGAATAATCTCTCCTCCAAATGGCACTTATCACATGTGGGCTCTAACAGGATAACATGTCCAACCGGACAAAAATGTCAGTGCGATGTCAAAATATTGCAGGCTCTCAAGTACTGTGCAGACAGCTGCATTTGTCTATGCAGTCTGCATCAGATTTGACAGTTCAACAGAAAGATAACATAAGAGGAACGCGCTTTTGCCACCAAAATATGCAGGTATTTTAAATGCTGAAACACATACTAAAATAAGAGATGGACTCATTTCAGTAGACAAGAATCCCTTTCTTGTTTAACGTCACAAAAAGCCAGAAAACAGGGAGAGAAATTGCACCAGTTTGCTCCAGGTTTCAAAGGGTTAAAGCCAAATAAGTTTAGATATTCATCAGATATTCAATAATTAAGTCAATGAAGAGTGTCTGATTGTTCAGTAACACTAATCTTGCCGAGGTAAAAACATCTGAAATCAAATTAACACAGTTTCTTTGGGTGCCTGTAAACACTGACTGTGTTTTTATTTGTTACCATGACTTCTTGGCTGATGCAGGACGAGGTCCTCAGGAGCATCACTTTAGATGACAGTTACTTTACTTTAATACACTCGCTGAGCGTTCTTGGCCGATTACTGCTGCCAGCTATGTTACACACACACACAAATGGACATGGAGGAAAAAAAATGCAGCACTCTTTTGGTTTTGGCCCACATCCACGTTCCCAGCAGTGGGTTGCTGATGTTGGAGGAAGATCAGGCCTCTGAAGGAACGCTCTCTGGCTTCTGATTTCTTTGAGAAACACGTTTACATAACAACCGCCCTTAGGCTTATGCAACCAGCCCAGATTTTAGAGTTAAACACACATCGCTCATGTGCCACGTACTTATCATACCTTTCTCAGCAGGGTTTGGAGTTATGTAATGGATGCTCTGGGTCTGTGACATTAGCAAAGGGTGAAAAGACCAAGTGCCGAAATGAACAACGAGTGGGAACATGCTGACATATTTGGGCAACAGGGTTGGCCTCACAGTCAGACAGACCATCCTGCAATTGAAGGTTTAATACCCCGGAACAGACATTGTTGTGTCAATCAACAGGCATTTTTTAAAGTGCCCGTAAGCAAAACGCTGAATCATATCTGTAAAACACTGCAGGTGTGAGGTTCAGCCGACTGGCTGGATTTCAATGCAAACATTCACAACAGTAATTTCTATCAGTGCTCAAAGAAGGAACTGGTCAGTTGATAGTCAATTAATCGCTTAGTTCACCATTTTGGGGATCATAATCGTTTTCTTTGTGTTAGTTCGATAATGACGTTGACACTACTTTAACGCCTGTGAGTGCCGTATGGGACGAGACTCAGAAGCAAACAGAGGTGCAAACAGCTAACCTGGTTCTGCCCAAAGACATGAACCTCTACCACCAGCATCTCAAACCTCAAAAACTCACACATTATGTACTGATTTAACAAATGGGATACAAAAACATCTGTGAAAGGGATAGTTTGTTATTGTAGAGAAGTTATGGGATATAACTTTTTCTTTAAAAACAGTAGTTCGCAGCGCTTCTGTCCCAAACCTCAGCTCACGTTGACAAAAAGGTTATGAAAACTCAGTGGATTCAGGCTGCTGGATTCCTCACGATTTACTTCTGTATACGAAGTTTGTTCTGATCTCACTCCCTCGTGACTTTAGCTCTCTGTTTACCTTTTTCATTTTCCTTTCTCTTTTTGTTTGCTGAGCTGAACTGCCAATCACAATGATTTTATTCACAGACGGGTGTCACCAAAGCTGATTCAACATCTTGTAATGACTGAAAAAAAGCCAACGTATGCCAACAACAGCCAACAAGGGCCAACAAGGGCCAACGGTACAACACATCCCATCGACTTCGAGACAGATGCTCAATGATTGCCCAACATGGACCAAAGGCCAACCATTGGCCTGGTGTGTCAGGGCCTTTAGAAGAAGCATCTATTTTAAAACGTATTCAAATACACTACATGTAACGGAGTAAAGAAATCTAATGAATTACTATCAAACTGCAACCATCATTAATGTCCACTTGAGGCTCCTTGAGTCAAAGTAGATGTTTGTGCTAAATCTGAAAAAACTTCCCTTATAACATTTTTGAAATGCCAGTTTCATGAGAATGTGACATACAAGGTAACAGTGACCTTGACCTTCAACTTTTGACCACCAAATTATAATCAGGTCATCCAAGACTCAACATGGATGTTTGTGCCAAATTTGATCCAATTCCCTCAAGGTGTTCTTGTGATATCGCATTCAGGAGAATGAGACTGATGCAAGGTCATAATGACCTTGACCTCTGACCACCAAAATCTAGTCAGTTCATCCTTGAATCCAAGTGGATGTTTGTGCAAAAATCAAAGAAATTCTATCAAGGTGTTCTTGAGGTATTGCATTCACAAACACGAGACAGAGGAGAGCACAATGATCTCTGACCACCAAATGTAAATCAGTTCACTGTGAATTCAC
Organism: Plectropomus leopardus; assembly: GCF_008729295.1. NCBI lineage: Eukaryota > Metazoa > Chordata > Actinopteri > Perciformes > Serranidae > Plectropomus > Plectropomus leopardus. Next base: position 33,990,573 of record NC_056468.1, on the reverse strand, counting down.
CAAGTGAATGTTTGTGCCAAATTTGTAGATATTGTAGATAACCCTATTGCCGCCATGGAGCCATTAAAAAAAGCTATATTCACAACGAGTGGATGCTGTTTTGCAAGATGCTGTTTTTGCCTACTTTGGGTGAAAACAACTTAACTCAAAATATATTGTCACAAATCATTCAATTAATAAATGCATTTGTTTGCAACATTTTCTCATTATGTCAGTAGAAAAATTCATTTCATTTTACTTTTTCCTCAAAACAAATTTGCTGTTTCAAATTAGTTGTGTACAAATGTAATTTTAATGAAGCAGGGCTGAACAGGTTTAATGGAGGACATTCAATCCACCACGAAAACCCCACCTTCATTAAAATTCACAGTATTTGCTTCGTCAGTCCTCACTCTCGTTGTCATGGGAAACACATCCTTATTAACGGTCAAAGGCTCCCAGTCCATTATAAGCCATTTGGTGCCGTTTTAGTCATCTGTTTATTCATCTCCAATTAAAACCAACGAGCTACACGACTGCCGACAAACGGCCGCAGCAAATGAACTGTCATTGAATTACAGCAATCACATTAATTACAGTTGCACCAAAGGCTTATTCATATCAGGCTCAATATTAGATGCTGTTGGGATTTTCTTCCATCTCGTGTCTAAACAATAAAATTAAGGCTTTCTCTTCTTGTTCTACTTTACAAAATGTGGGAAATTATAGCATTCATTCAAGTTAAACCTTGAGGTTCATGACCAGAGCCAAATGCAGCTGCATCCTGGATTTATCCACTATACAATGATGAGTACATTGTCCATACGGGTGAAAAAAAATCAATTAGGATTTAGTCACAATTCTGGCTTTATTATTAGATTAATCCCACAAAGCCCCCTGATGCATGAGAGTTAAGCCGTCTGTGGTGATATCATGGCGGCTGTCTTCTCTGGCTGCCTATTCCACCGAGAGCGCTATTGTTCAGTATGCGTAACGTTAGCATAATCCTCGGCCAGCGCCTGCCCCCCGTTCCACCTGTGCCTTCACACTTTGAGGCCGACGCAAAATCCGGAGGAGATTTCTGTCAGAGAGGAAGACAGAAACCTCACCTCACCTCACAGCTCTTCAGAGAAAGGGAAATGAACCCTGAGTGGATTATCTGCAAGACTTAAAGCAGCTACAAAGAAAGTCTGGCATTATCTAATGTGGCGGTTCTCAGTAGCTTTAGCCCATGAACCCAAAAAAGTCTGATTTGTGACCCCCCACTGGGTGCACATATGCAAAGAGGGGTGATGAGTGACAGATTTTTTTAGCCTCTTTTAAGCCACATTTAAGTCTATTAGGATGTGCTTATACTACTTTACAACAAATTGCTTCAAATCATTATAGGTACAAAATAAAAGGACTTTTTCTTTTTGAATAAATGACCTTAGACTCTTGTAAAATCATTTAATTTATAGTCTCACTTGTATCGTTACTATCCCTCACTGGTTGAAAGCTTTGTGTTCACAGAAGGTATAACACAGAAACTGTTGATTATCCTCACTGTAATGTCACATCAGGTGGCGCCGCCCTACTGGCGACCTGGACTCAAACTGCTGCTTTTTAAAGGTTTTTGATTTTTTATTGTCTTATGTTTACTCATCAAAATACTGCTTCAGGCTGCAGGGACTGTGCAGTAATTCCATGATGTTTTAACAGCGGGGTGTTTGCAATAGGCTTTATGTGCAATTTACGAGCAATATTATGCATGTGCAATGTGGATGTGCAATTTAGCATCCGAGTCCAAGACAAACTTCGTTATGGGGAAAAGAAAGTATATCGCATCGTATCGTTTCATATTGTAACATCAACAGGCAAATTTACAATCATCAGTCTCACTCTTTGGGTTAATCTGAAAAAAAGAAAGAGTCTGTATCTCTTGAACTTGTATCATCAGAGGTCTTTAGGTTCACATCTTTCCGCACATTAACAACCCAAAGCTAAATGAAGTGCCAGACTTTGGTCCTCAGCAGCTGAAAAACGTTCCAACAAATGCCACCAAACATCAATAATCCAGTCTGGCTTCGGACCACATTTGGCTCTTCACACCCTCAGAGGGTTTAAACAAGTCTTTCATGATCAGGCTCTCCAATACATTTTGTACCTGTGAATCAGCATCGGACCGCCCACCCACCTGCTGCAGCCCATTACTTAGACCAGACTGAGAAAACACAGAGGACTATACACAGTGCATCCTGCTTAATGGTCACAGGGCCCAGTGGTGCTTTAGAGACACAAAGGGACACTTTTATTGTTTTCTGATAAATGGGAAATGGACGAACCCATAAATCTGGCGGATTCATTCGGTGCCGCAGGGCTAAGTAATTAAATAAGTCATGTGCCAGTTGGCACAGACTCACCACAGACTCCCCTCCTCCGATAGATCTAGCCAGCTAAACAACCGGGCAGCTTAATAATTTCCTTTGTTGCTGGTTAATTGGCTTTCTGTGGAGTCTGCCATCAACATTTGCATTACACAACAACACAGAGAGAGAGGGAGTCTTTGTGTTGCATCAAAAACATCAACAAAGAGACAAGATTTTTGCCATCTGTCATCCAGGGAAACGCTTGAATGGTGAGCATTATTTTGGAAAAATGTATTATTATGAACCAAAACTCCACCATATTTAGAGGGTAAATTCAGCTCTGAAAACTAGCATGCACGCACGCACACACACACACACACACATACACATACACACAGTTACACAGACATCTGTTGCTGCTTTTGGGAATTTTTATCCTCAGGAATTTAAGGTTAATTAAAATTCCCATTACTTTCTGTTTTTCAATTAAAACCCAACTTCACCCTCACACCCTCAAAACCCAAACGTCCTCGTTTGTGATTATTTTTTCAAAATAAAGTTCATATTGAGGTGACTCACCAGTCTGTTGTCAAACAGCGGTCTCTCATTGGTTAACGTCCCAAAAATTGTTGGCTGAAGAGAGGAAAGAGAAGATTCTGTTATTTCAGGCACAATGAAAAACATGTTCAGAAATCAGAAATCACCGATTATGTTTAAAAGCACACAAGAAAGCAAAACCTAATTTATGTGGTCATTTTATTCCAGGTGGAAGCACAATTTGCTGCACAAAGAGCAAGGTACAAGTTGCAGGTACAAAACAAAGCCTTCAACAAACCATAAAAGCATTACAATTAATTACATTAAAAATAAAAATAAAAATAAAATCTAATTAAAATAAAAACTCATTAAGTAATAATTAAGATGAAAAATAGACTACTAAAAGATACAAAGACATGAAACATGTCAGAACTGTTAAAAAAAGGTTGAAATGTGTGTGTATTATTATTATTATCATTTATTATTATTATTATCATCATTACTATTACTATTATTTTATTATGATGGATTCATTCTTTTTTAATTTTATCCTTGTATGCTTTTGCTTGTTTACCTGGTAGTTAGTTTCTTGGCATGTTTACATATTTATGTCCTTTAAGCATTTGATTTGATTTATAATCACCAAAACAACCTTTAGGAAAGGTTTAGTAACTGTTATTTATTTATTTATTTATTTTAAATCTTCTGTCTGCCAATAAAAAAAGAAAAAATAATAATAATAAGTTTCCAGTCTTGTCCGGGGGAATGTTTTTAGACTTAAAGGTGCTCAGAGTCGGGGCTTGTCTAACATCATCTGGGAGGTTATTCCAGGTTTGTGCTGCATGATAATTAAATATATGTAATAAATGTTAACACATGATTGACGATGGGGACGCTCTGTTGCGACTTGACCTCTTCCACAGTACTAAGCCATATATTACTGTCCCTCTGCTGAACAGCACTCGCTCCTGTCTCAGCCAAGTCTGTCCGACACAAGCGATCCTACAAGGTAAAACAAATAAATCTGTTGGCAAGAAGCCGTGACCGAGCACAAACCTGCTGAGCCGTGGGCATTGTAGCCAGAGCAAAGTGACGGCACGGTGGGAAAATAATGACGCTAATAAAAAATCCAGATTTATTGCGGCGGGACAGGTGCCTTTGCCGAGAGTAATGGCAGTCATCTGCGTCTAATGTGGACCTGAACGTGGGCGGCACGTGCACGCTAATTAAACTTTTAAATGCAGAAAGAGCCGACGGAGCAGAAATAAGTGCTTCCCTTTGCAAGTCAGACGATGACCCGACACTGAACAAAGAGACGCGTGGCAGCCAGATCTCGAGGTGTTCGTATAGTCTCGACATGCAGAGAAGCGACTGGATTAAAAGAAACCAAGACAAGCTCTCGAAACCAAGCATGTAATTAACAGTGTTTGTCGCAGCATTCGGAGGCAGGGAGACGAGACTATAAACAAATAGGAATTATGGAGAGCAAACACAAGTGATTTTACAGACTGTTGATTCAGCTCTCCTGTGATTAGCACCAACCGCTCCTGAGTTTTATAAATGAATCCAGTCCAGTCTGCAGGAGAAAATGTTGCCATTGTATGATTCTGCAAACCACGAATATTTCCCATTTGTATGTTTTATAGGGTCATAGAAACGTCTCCCAAGTGATGGAATGTATTGCTGCATTCGTGTGATGTCAGAAGGTCGTAGTTTCCGAGTTGGGAAGCCGCTCTTCGGACTTCATTGTGTTCATGTGTTTTGAGGTCGTAAAGTGGGAACATGAAAGCTACAAAGAAGATGAGTTGCATTTTAATGCTACGAGCATTTAAACAAAAGGTCGTTTCCAGTTAATATATATTTTTATACATTATTTTAGTTTTTATATATAATATTTTATGTATTTTTATATTTAATCTAGGTCACTCCAGATGGACAGCAGATAACAATAATACCATATTACACTTTACATGTGATCAAAAAGACTTTCACCCGCCCCATTTATGCATTTATGATGTCAAGTCGGCATCTCACGTTATAAAATAACGTTGTTATCAATGTCAGTATACTTGCCTGGCATGCTTTATAGTTAAAAGTTTGCTTGCTTGCTGCAGCTAATAGATGAATATATAAAAATGTGCAACTACTAAAAGTACAGATTTCAACTCAGATATTAACATTGGATAACTATTTTGAACTGACGGCTACAAAGTTTGGGTTGCTTGCCACAGCTGCTGTGAGTGGATGATGATGAAGACTGTGCCAGGAGCAGGAGCAGGAGCAGGAGCAGGAGCAGGAGCAGGAGCAGGAGCAGCAGCAGCAGGAGCAGCAGCAGCAGGAGCAGCAGCAGCAGCAGCAGGAGCAGCAGCAGCAGCAGCAGCAGCAGGAGCAGCAGCAGCAGGAGCAGCAGCAGCAGCAGCAGGAGAAGCAGCAGCAGCAGCAGCAGCAGCAGCAGCAGCAGCAGCAGCAGCAGCAGCAGCAGCAGCAGCAGCAGCAGCAGCAGCAGCAGCAGCAGCAGCAGATGGAGTAGAGGGAGTTTTTTCAACCTGAAGACGGTCCAAGGTACTGCATTTAGGTTTAATTTGATGTACAATCGATGTATACGAACCAGTGATTGGATTTAAATGTCATGATTTGACTCAAGATGTAAGCAGTGATAAGCTCAAACGAAAACTGATCTTTAGGTATTAAAAAAAGTAAAACCGGGTCCTCAATGGAACTGGTTTTGGATCCCCATCCCTACGCCTAACCACATGTTAACCGCTGCAGTGTTAAAATGTAAAGTTTCAACCTATTCAGTAGCAAATCTGTGCTTTACAGAAATGTGCACCAATATTTTTTCCAGTGACTGGACTGATGAATCACTGAGGGAACTACTGCCACCCTAAAAGCTTTGACTTATTCCTGTTATTTATGCTTTCTTTTGTAGACCTTTAAAACAGTTTATTTTAACTCTGTATCTACCTGAGTAGGGATGAAAACCCACAAGTAAAGATTCAGATCTCCCCTCTCTTGTCCAGCCAAGTGAAAAATAAGCCAACAGGACCCTGCAGCGCCCACCTCCATGTGCTGCTGTCAGGGTGGGCATTCGCTCAACTTTAATCTCCTCAAGTTGAGCACTGGCAGGGATTTATGGGTAAAAGCCTACAGCTGCATGCGGTTGCATAACTCAGCCCTATTAGCCAACTGGTTTCTCTGTGACACCGAAACAGGAAATCAATGGGAAAGGCCACTTTGATGCTGCCACCATGGATGTTGTATTTATTCTTCTTTTGGTAGAAGCAACATGAGTGTGAGTTTGATTTAGTTAATATATGTGCAGACCTTTGTGTGTTTGTTTGTGTGTGATCTAGAACTGCAACCATTAATCGATTTGTAGTCATGTACTAAATTAATCACTGAAACCTGAGCAACTTGATATGATTTCATTTGAAAAAACATAGGAAGAAATTACATAAAAATAAGCTTTTTAAAAAATAAAAAAAAAAAAGCAACAAAAAAAGACAACAAAACAACAAAAGAATACACCCAAAAATTTGCAAGAATCTTGTACAAGAAATTCTCTGAAAATTAGTATAAATATATAAATAAATGAATAAAAAAAAAGAACAAAATAAAGAAAATAAAAAAAGAAAGTACAAAACAACAAACAAGGCAAACAACTGAAAAAATGATTAAAAATTACAGTAATTTTGTTACATGATTTTAAATATGAAATTATGATAATTATGAATATATTTTCCCTAGTTTATTTTTCTTTTTTCCTTGACATTTTCCCCTAGCACGTTTTAACACAGTTTTCTAAATCTACTAATTTCTTGCAACTCGTGGAACATTTCTTACCAAATCACTGCATCATTTCCTTTTTTACCATGTTTTTGAAAGAAACCACATCAGTTTGGTTTAAATACTTGTGAGAGGCATGAGGAAGCAGCACATAAACAGAGGTTGCTCCTGTTTTAAATGGTTAATTAGAATAACTTTAAGGCTTTATATAATTTTAACAGGTGAGTTATTAAAAAAATCAGACCCCGTACAGTGTTCTGAATGTTGAAATTAGCGATAGAGACCAATTTTTGTTTTTTTTGTACCAGGCTGTAAACATGTTCATTTTTGAACACATGTGAGTCTATGGAGATTTCTTTTTTTTCTGGTGCCAACCTCAAGTGGCCATTCAATGAACTGCAGTTTTTGGCACTTTCCTATTGGCATTTATTATTTATTTTTTGCTGCTTGGTTCAATCTCTTACTGTGATCACACTTTTGCAAAAGAGGAAACCTTGGGGATATTTTCACTGAACAATAAGGTCAAACATATGATGCTGGGATATAAAAAAAGGAAATTATCTCTTCTGACTTGATGCCATAATAACATATAGAGGAAATCCTCTTAAACCACATTAGCAAAAGAGGGATTTAACTGATTAAATCCTGGAGGCTGCGAGCCGTTTGCATTATCAGGCCAGAGGATCAAGAGATCAACTCATATTTCACAAATTCTGGATACGACCTCCTTTTACTGTACGAGGCAGCCATTATCTGCAGCAGGCCATACTGGCAGGAATAAGACACGTAATGACCGATATAATTTACAAGCCGCTTGGATAATACCCGCAGAATTGGTCCATTTTTGCTCCTGATCAGATGGCCTCCTGCGTCAGGCCATGGACATTTTGTCTCAGCGTGACCGCTGTAATCTCAGACCTCTTTGACCCTCTGCTGTGCCAGTGCACGAGCTGTTCCCTAATATCACTTATCCTTATTAGTTATTAATACAAGCTCAGGCCCAGCGGTATGAATCATTTATGGGGTAGTGCAGAGACTAATTGAAAAGAAAGAACAGATTGTGGCACAGGTCATCGGTTCAGTGTGCTTTTAAGGAATTATGAGGGGGAAGCACTGAGAGCCGCCTCAAGAAAAGTCAAAAGGTTATTGTTTTCAGACTGCAGCTACTGGCAGGGCGTCCACAAACAGCCGAATATCAAGTAATGCCATTGGAGGACCAAATCCATTAACACGATTGTGGAGAAAAATGGAGATTCTGTGCCACCTACAATGTCCGACTTAGGAAATGTCATATCAAACTGCACGCAGCGATTAGAAAAGTTACCGTAAGTGAGAAATAAACAATGTGGAAAAATGACAAAATTAGTTTTAGCTCTTTGCTGCTCAATGGTGGGTTGTTCGCTCTAACAACTGTCGGAAATAAAAGTCTACCATTTCCCAAACTAAACGAACCAGTGCAAAGTATGAATTGTTGCAGTCAAATGGAAGAACTTCAGGTTCTGTAGCACTCTGTGTTTCTTTTAGGAGTATTTTATATTTGAGGGTTAATGGAAACCTGATGGGGACTGTGAGCTTAACCCACGGTCACAACACAACTCTATCGGTCATATGACATCAGTGGACATGTCAACACTAATATTACTGCTGACAAAGTTGAAGAGTAAGAGGGAAATTAGAAGAAAGAAAGTAAAATGGAGAACGACAAAAGAAGGATGGCCCTTAAAGGAAGCAAGTAATAAACAAGCACACAACACAAATCTAAACAGGAACCGTTAGAGCGTCCGCTCTGCTGCTCAGCACTTTCCCCTCCAGTCATAAGATAATTGCTTTGGGGACTCAGAGCGGTGCTACTACCTGTGACCTCTGACCTGTGACATCTCACCACTACAGAGCTGCTGATGGAGGCTGACCACAGAGGGACCGCTGATCTATGACATCTGATGAGGGCTGGGTTATTATCTTGATGACAGGGACTGACCTGAACTCAAAGTGACCCGGTAAAGTTGGATTTCCATGTTTATATAACCAGGAAGAAACCCACAGCCTTTGACCCCACTGACCTCTGCTGTTCATCCTAAACGATCAGTCCTGCAAAATCAAACTGCATTCTGGTGAACACATACACACTTTTTCTATTAGCAATCCATGTTTTTATTTTTTGTACAGCTTCTGCCAAGATCGCGATCCAGGCCAAGTCAAGTCAATTTAATTTCTAAAGCTCATTATCACAAATCACAATTTGCCTCTGAGGGCTTTACAGCATGCGACATACCTCTGTCCCTAGACCCTCACATTGACTAAGGAAACCCCCCCCCCCCCGAAAAACAGAGTGGGGTGTATTGTCTCCTGTTCCTTAAAAATTAACAAGGCTAAAAGTGGCACGTCGGGGCTTCAGGACATTTGGATTACTTCAGACGAGCAGTATGGAGACATTTTGTGGTTTTATTATGATATTTATTTAACATTTGAATCCTGGTCACCATTTGCTTCAATTGTTTGGGGGATGAGTACAACGCCTTTTCCCAGCGAAGCTCTGGCGGTGTTTTGTGGACAATAAAATTTCAGCCAGCTTTCCATTTGCATGAGGGTAAGGAGATAATGACAGAATTTTCGTTTTTTTTTTTTTTTTTTTTTTGGTGAACTGTCCCTTTAAGGATGTGGCAAATCAACTCCAGCCAGCTATGTCTCAAAGTGGTCAAACATCAGGCACGGAAGTCCTGAGAGACAAAGTCCGGGCTTCTCACAAGATGTTTTGTTTGTTTTAGATCCTTACAAAAATTCACAGGAAGAATAAAGCCGGCGTTCCATATCGTACGATCAAAATCTTCGTCAAACTCATCATTTTTAGCATGTAAATTGTTAGCTTGAAGGTTGTTATTTCCTGTAGCCCAGGGGATTTGGAAACAGTAACACGCAGAGAACAGAATGAGGGGAGAATGCCAAAATCAGCCACACTCAACGGCAGGCTATGAATGTTTGTATGAAAATTTTGATTTTCCTAAAGTTAGTGGCACCAAGTTTGTTTAAACCACAAAACAGTCAAATGTTTAAACCCGAGCTGCACTGTGATCAGCTGCTCCAACAGCTTTATGATGCCGTGTTCAGACAGGTGTTGTGTAATAATGTTTGGAGGTCAAGCTGTTCGGTACAGATTTAGACAAGAATCTGAAGGACCTCTCACTACAAAGGAACTTCAACTTACGTAACAACAACCGTCTGAAAAAGAAACGGGCAGCCTGTGCCAGCACAGATTAACTCACACTGAAAAAAAATCAAAATACTGCATGTTTCTCAGGCTCCATTTATGGTGCTGCTGAATGAATAATGGTTTTTTTTTCGACTCTAACTGACATTTTTTGCAGGGTATAAAATCCAGAGAGGTCTAATATCCTCACTCTACCTGCACAACATGCTGACCACGCGCCCCCCCGACGTGGGTGGCATGTGAGGTTGTTACAAAACTTGGTCAAAGTTTATGTAATTTCTGGACAGCTGCCCCTGCCCTAGTTTATAAAGACTTCATGTGACTCTGTCCGTCGTTCAGCGTGAACCAGGTCAGGAGCGAATCAGGCCACACTGCTGCTGACCGATTGTGTATTTATAGCTGCTGATGTTATTTAAGAGATTGACCACTGTACATTTCAATTGCTCCAAAGCCTTACTCGGATTATTTCAAAAGCTTAAAGTGACAGTAAAAAAAATGTGTCTGAATGTTTGAATTGCAGCAAATTTCAAAAAGAGAGAGTTAACAGGCATGATTTAAATCAAAATGCATTAAAAAATCCACTTTTCTAATTGATGAGCTAATTGATTGAAAAATGAGCAAATTAGCAGCAGTAATTCCACTTTTGTTGCTGTCTCTAAAGATGAATAAAGGTAAGCTAATTCAGTGTAAAAACAACATCCAGAAATATTTCATTCTTCATGGACCGCAGTTGTCATAATAATAACCCTAATAATAATAATTATAATAATAATAATAATAATATTTTTTTAAACTCAGAAAAAAAAGATGCAACAGCTCAAAAGTGTCAAAATACTGTATGTTCATCAGTGCAAAACACAAACTTCTCCAGCTTCATCTTTGCATGATTAAATTACAGCGTCCCTGGTCTCTCTGCTTCGGCTCTGAATGCCCTCTACGGGCTCGGGCAGAAACAACACGGCAGACTGAGGATCAGCTCTTTCCGAGGAAACGTAATCACGACAGAAAGTGTTTACCTTGTGCTATAAAATGAAAACAAAGCTGACTACACAATGTTTAAATTGGAAAATAATCTTGTGGGCTTTAATGCGGAGATGGCATGCATACTGTAGGTCTGGGAGGAAATTAAAATGGAAACAGGCCTCTGCAGAAAGCCTCAGAGGAAGCAGATTTGTCAACCAAGAGGGAGACGGGGGTTAGCCAGCGCAGCTACTGACCAGCTGAGATGTTCTGGAAAAAACAACCAGCACAAAATGTACTCAAGTAGTGGTTTCTGAAGATTGGAAATATCCTCAGTGAAAAAAAAATCCTTTGCAAAGCCAAAAAAGTATTACCTTTTTTAGTTTGTTTGCAAAATCATGTTTTCAGTAGCTGCAGCATCAGTATTGGCAGTGTCATGTTTTACCTTTAGATACATCATTTTGTGCTCGACCACCGCCGCCAGCTGCATTTGGCATTTTTTTTTCCAGTCACTAACTTTATTTTCATGCCCCTGTGTGCAGAACGTGCACAAACAATGATAAAGATGCAAAGGGGGGACTTTTATTGTAATAAAGTCAAGTATCTATAGGAAATGAAAAGTGGAAATTTGTTAGCAGCTTTTCTTGTGGATCAGTACACTGCTTTTAAACGCCATCAATCAAGACAAGCCGTCATTAGTTAAAGACACACCTCTAAGCGGGTAGCCCTGTTGTAATGGAGACGTAAGCTCCTGCCACACCGGGCAAAACTGAGTCAAGCCAAGACAGACGAGTTGGGAGTAAGAACATGTTGACCTAGTACTATCAAAATGTGACAGGGAGCAAATGTATCTTACTAAAAGCTGGAAGATATGACTTTAAATAATATCACAATATTTTTCAGGCTATATGTTGATACACGATAATATCTTGATATTTTAAAATCTCTTCTAAACTACTAAAATGAATAAAATACAGTTAAAATGTTAAATAAAGTAAATTATAAAATTAAATAAAGTATCGTTATAATTAAACAAATCAAGGCGGAATTCATGGTGCTTTTATTTTGAAGGACCCGGCTTGTCTTGCATGTAGCATATTGAAAATGAATTCATTTTTTGTTTGTTTTTTTCATATTAAAAAAATAGTGGCATAATGACAAAAACCTGGCATTTAGAGGGTTAAAATTCTGGAAATTAATGAATAATGGATATTTATGATTAGGACTGATGTTGGTTAAAAAATAAACTCAATGGAAGTAGAAAATAATGGTGGTACGACTGTCCCACCAAATAATAAGGAAAAACTAGAAAAAACAAATGCTATACAATCTATGGGCAGCTGGTACTACAGTCACGCTAAAGTACATACATACTGTAGAAAAACAAGTTTCTGTGGAGACAAATATAGCCAACTACTGAAAATGTCTTGATATTAATCATAGTATATTACGTATATGTCCCTCTGTGATACAGTCTGAACCAGAGGAGGTGTGAATCGTCCCTGGACATTGGTGTGAAAAACGATCTTTTCCCATGAAATATTCCCTGTCTCTGCAGACTTTAATGTCTGTGGGTTTGTAACAGTTTGTCCTGATGCGCTTGTTTGTGTTTATCGCCTGGAGAGATCCCGAACACACAGCGAAACCATCATCGGTCTCCAGAGCAGCCATTCTTTATCCGCTGCCTCCAGTCTTCACCAGCTCCATTTATCACCGAAAGGTTAACTTCTAAACATTATATAACAGCTGAAATGTCAAACCTGCACTTTGCTCCACCTCCCAAAACTAACCTTTGTGTCCAGCTGACAGCTCAGGTGGTGCCGATTATTATTCTCATGTCTTTTTTCTTTGAATCACAAACTGAAGCCATCTCCACCGGTGACCCACTAACACACAAACCGGTGAGCGTTTGTTCCTCTTAAGCAGTTTTATCTGTCTGCAAAAACACGTAAGAAAGCTGCAAACATGTATTTTCATAAGCACCTTAGTAAAACTGAATTGAACTGAACTGTTTTGAGCAGATGTCAAAGGCTTTAAGCCCTCATTTCATTGCTTTTCATATCTTCTACAGTACTGTATTTCCCATATTTTCATTTTCTCTCTCTTTACTTTTTATTCTTCTATTCACAGGGTTCCTACAGCTTAATCCAACTGGGATTTAAGACTTTTTAATGCCACTTGGAATAAAATGTAAGACCAATTTTACATTAGCCAATATTAAAAGCAAAAAACACAGGAACCAACATCAGTTACTTAAAGTTAGCGAGAATTTTGTTATATTTTTCAAATATTTATTGTAATATAAGACATGAGTTTTAGGCGATGTTAACCCTTTAACACCTGGATTGACATCAGGTTTTTTGGGGGTTTTTTTTCTTAGCGCTGCATTTAGATGCTTTTCACAAACAGTTCCAGTAATTTTCTTGAAACTCTTTTCAAATATCTTGCTAGTTTTGGGGACATTTCTTGTTAAAAGGCTCATCACCTGTCCATGTTTTTATAACTAAATCAAGCTTTTGTTCATGTTTTAAAGGTACATTGCACGAGGTATTCGTTTTTCTTTTTTTTAAGTTACACATTATTTTGAGCTTTTTGCACTGCAATGCTGGAAAAAGACCATCCATAAAAATCCTTACTTCCTTAGCATGGTTAAGACTTGAAAGACCGATTTAAGACATTTTAATGCCAATTAAGTCGCAATTGGTTAATTAGTGGGATCAATGCGTTTTAAGACTTTTTATCGATCCACAGGAAGTCTGATTTAGCTGTTTGTATGTTGTAAATCTGCATGTTGCGTCTTGATGTGATTGAGTTTCTGTTTCGTATTTGAACTCCACTAGAGTCTGACATTTACATTTATTTTTTCACCATTCGTTGGCCTCAGGCACGAGGGCTTTTAATGAAGCACTGCAGATTTCTCTGCTTCACCTCCAGAGCTCATATCTCTCCTCAAGTTCTTATTCCTTTCAGTTCAATTATCGGCCGCATGGTTTATGCACCAAACCTCAGGCCTGCAGTATAACAAACCCTGAATATACATGCAAATGCAGACTTTCAAGGTGTGCATAGTTAATTTCATGCATGCGGCAGGATAAAGCTTTCGTCTTTGATCTGTGCTTCCAGGCAGTCCAGTCTGACCAATTTCTTGCGAGATCTAGGGATTTATAAAAAGGAGCTGTATGCAACATTCAGACCATTTTACCACAGTAAACCACCATATGCCACGTAAAGATACAGTGGAGTACCAGCCAATCGCCAAATGCAGGTAGATTTTCCATTTGCGGATAAATGTTAAAACAGTCATGTTCTAAAAAAACTAAGCTGAGAGTCACTTCGGTTTACCGTGATGCCTCTGTGCCCTGTTGTCTGAGTCTGTGTGACTACCAGATGTGTTTTTACGTACATCTAAAAGGTGCCGTGAAAACGACCATGTCAAGCACTACTTTTGCTGCCCTGTTTATGAAATGAGACTTCATCTTATTTGCTACCAATTTATCTTGCCGCCCGTCAGGACTCTGTCTAAAGCAGGAGGACAGATTTCAGAGTATGCAAAGTAGAGGATGAGAGTATTTTTAATATCATCACTCAACTGAATATCACTTTATATTAGCATCATTAATAAGTAGATAATATGAGTAGGGATGCAGGACATTGGATTTTTTGACAATATCTGATATATAACAACTCATTTGGCCAATAACTAATACCAAAATTGATTTTTCCACTTTTTTACCCAACTAATTTTAGTGATCAAGTCTCTTCTTTAGTGGGATTAAGATCATATTATGCATACTCTTATTGTGATGGCCCACCAGCAGCAAAATACAATGTTTTTCATTGTATGTAACATTTAATCATTATGAAAAATAAATAAAATGCTTTAACTAAGGGTTGATGCTTTGTACTTGTTCACTTTGTCAACATAAAAATGTATCTGTGTGTGATTTCAGCAGAAGTCAGCATGTTTGCTGATTTCTATGTTTCATTTTAAAGCCAGTATCTGTCCATACTAATGATGTGTGAAATTATCAGTCATCATCCCTGGTTATTAGACACCTTTATCGCTGCACACACAAAATATGCTTTTCATAATCAAGCTTTAAAAAATATTATACATTCATATTATTTCCTGCTTTCATTTAATATCAGTCCTAATCATAAATATCCAATACTTTCAGAATTTTAACCATTTAAATGCCAGGTTTTTGTCATAATGCCTCTATGTTTTTAGATGAAAAAAAAGATTATTTTCAATATTCTACATGCACCGTACTTGATTTGATGATCCCAGCCTGGGATATGTCAGTGATTTGCAGCAACATTGATTATCTAGCGAAAATAGCATGTATGTTCTCCATATGCCAAATATGGTAAAATGATGTCATCAAGTAAAAAAAATCAAAAGTTACAAATTTCAAGGCAAAAGCCCAGAATGTCACCTAGAAATAATACAGTGCATGTTTTTATGCTTTGATGGCTGTGGGATCAATAATTGCCATTTGAATGACTGGCGCATCAATGGTGCATTTTTTGCACTAAACAGTCTGAATGTAACAATTTAGTTTTTATACTGTGTATTTTAGACTTACTGTCGAAGCTAAACTGGATTCTAATTCTAATTTTAAATAAAAGCACAAAATCTCGCCAAAATTTATGCCATATGCATGACCACAGCCAAAATGATAAAAGAATGAAAAGCGCATAAAATGCATCAAATCCATTGAAAATGTTAACTTGTCCCAGGAAAAGCTGCATTAAAGAATCATCTCCTGCCTCTCTGTGAGTCAGTAGCACCTGACCAAAGGAAAAACAAAACACCGAGTGCTGACCTCATGCTTCTCAAATGATCAACGCAGGGTGTCTCTCCTCTGCTTTGATCCTGGATGAGGTAACTGCAAGCGATACACCTCTGAACCCTCAACGCCCGGCGACCTCACAGTGAAACCCAAACTGCCGGATTACAGACTCACTTGTTTAATGCTCACTGCAGACTGACAGAGGGAATCAGGAGACAGTGTGAGATGAAAGATGTGTTTGGCTGCATTCTCAGACAGCCGGTGATAAGCTGGGAGACACAGGAAGAGGAGCGAGGGCCAATCAGCCCATTAACCGATTATTATTTACGGGTTTCACCGAGCACATGACAAGTTTGCCTGGAAAATTTAGTCCAAGATGATGTATTAGAAATGGTTAGCAAGTATAAGAACAATCTTTTTGTGCTAATGAAGGTTTTCTGAGTTTAGTTATGTGATACTGTAGATAAAGAGGATGACATTGAGCCAGAGAGGGTGAGAGAGGAGAGAGAAAGGGGGGAGGATGGCAGTCAAACACAGAGAGAGAGAAGATCAAAGCGGTGGCCTCCAGTCTTCAGTCCTGAGTGCAAAGAGTATACGTGTGTGTGTGTGTGTGTGTGTGTGTGTGTGTGTGTGTTATACCATCTTCAAAGATGTTTACACAGTCACCCACTGCCCCTGCTAACCTCATGAGGTCTTCTGCTGCACTCACTCACACACACAAACACACACTTTCTGATTTGACAGAGAACTTTCTTACGAATCAGGTGATTATTTGCTAACATGCTCCTGTTCGGTAAAATTTAGGCTGTGCAAAAGTTTGATAAATCAGACCTCTGATAAATGCAAATTTAAGTTATGATATGGTATTTAAAAGGATATTTTCGGGGGGGAAATATTATGCCATTCACTGACTTATTTGTTGAGTGATGACTGCAGAAAAATCACAATTATTTTCGATTTAAGCTTCAGTATTGCGCGCTACATTAGCCGTGTGTGTGTGTATGCAAATTAACCAACAGACTGACATCCGTGACCACTTAAACATGTTCTCTGCAGCTGACCAAAGAATGGTTGACCTCTGACCTTTTCTGTGTATACTGATAAATCATAATTACATAGCCACACCTTATCCATATGTGCCGATAAGTTTTAAAAATTTTGCGGGTATTGATTAAAAGTAAACCTTTTAGCTAACCCTCCCCTCCTCACCCCAGCTGACCTGTGATGTCTCAGCCATAAAATTTTAAAAAATTACATAAAATCAAAAAATAAATAAATAACATAAAAAGAAATGATGAATGATTATGAAAAAATTACATCATTCATCACCTTTATTATTTCATTTGTCAGACTGAGTTACATGACCTTAGCACTGAGCACGACGCCACACAACCTCAGCTTTAACGGACATCTAATTTTAAAAATTTTAAATTTTAAATCAGTGAAAACACCTGAGAAGGCTTGCAGGACTTTTAATCTTTGATTATCCTTCAGCGTGTATAAAAAATGATGTGTACTGCTGCATTACATCACATGTGAGTGCTGTCGGCACAGACGTCAGTCAGCAGGAACTCTGTTATCATGTGATGTTTTGAGCCAAGTTATCAGCACGCACTGTTTTGTTTGCACTGAGCCAAGTCTGTGGTGTGTGTGTGTGTGTGTGTGTGTGTGTGTGTGTGTGTGTGTGTGTGAACGTCCTGTTCCTTCAGCGTGGAGGACTCAAAAACAGAAACAATAAGTCATCTAAGGTTTTTAAGTGTTTGCTTACCCGCTGTTTGGAGGAAGGCCTCAGACTGAGGTGGGGTTGGCTCCGACACTGCAGGGAGGGAGAGGAAACAACACTGTTACACAGAGTATCAAGAAACTCAGAAACTCTCAGTGAAACACAGGATTCGTCTGTTTACAGACAGATCTGTCACTGTAAACACATATAAGAAACGCAGTTTATCCGCTTGTAGAGTTTGCAAACATTTTTTTACATAAATTTTGAGAACAAAATATGATCATTTGAAACAGAGAGTGAAGTATGCTCTAAATAATTGCAGTTTATATTGATGGTTGTGATGTCTTCAAGCCAAGGACCAGACTTTTCAGAAGTCCCTCGGTTTAGAATTTATGTGATTTATGTTTTTTTGTTTGCATGCTTGATTTCTTCTACAAACATAGGAGGAAGGCAAAGAGCAACTTAACAAGAAATGGCCCAAAAAATGCGCAAGAAATTTACCAAAAAAAAAAAAAGAAACAGGAAAATGACCTTACGGAAGTGCTGGAAATAAATAAAATAAATTTAAATATATTGAATATATAATAAAATATAATATTAAATTAAAAATAAATATAAATATTTCCCCTTTAAGAAAATATGTAATATTCAATATATTTTATAATATTATTCTCTCCAAAGCTAATTTTACTGGGTTTTTTTCTCCACAATTTACCAGACATTTCTTCACAAGCTGCTCATTGCCTTTTCCCCGTGTTTTTAGTGGAAAGTAAAGCATTTTTTCTGAGGTTTAAATGCTTATGAAAGGCATCTGAACACAGCCCAACAAACTTAATTCAATCCAGGATCTAAATGGTTAAAGTAAAACTTGTTTTATTGTTTCCTGCCCTCTCGATTTTTATCCCGGTGGCTTTGGTTTTAATTGTTTTTTTGTGTAAAACATTGGTTTTGCAAAGTTCCACTCTAATAAACATTATTAATATTATTACTATTATTATTAGCAGACATTACTGACCCTGCCACTTCACACACTTTCACACTGGCTTCAACTTTCATCCTCATTGGCGGCAACTTTGGAGGCTCCCAATAAATAATGAGGTCAGACCCTCATTACAGTGACAAGAGCTCCAACAAACGAAATAATTTGTGACAGAAAATATCAAGAAAATCAAACAACATGTGAGGAGAGAAGGAGCAGAAAGACTCTATTATAGCAGAAGATAATTGGGCTCGATTCCCTCGTGGCTGCCTTCACTCTAACTAACGTCACCTCACTGCTGCGAAATGCAAAATGTAAATGGCTGCATTTAAACAGCGAGCATTAAGACGAATCAGAGCCATTAGTGGTGTTTAAAGATGAACATGTTCACAGAGGAGACGACAAAACAACGAATCCTAATGAGTCTTTAAAAGGCTCGACGTGAAGCTCCCAAAGGAGTTATTTACCAAGAAGAAAACTCAGCAGAATGGTAATGAATTCCCACAAGAGGACAAACACACACGCACACACAAACACACACACACTTTGAACACTAGAAAGACCTTTTTTGATCTTGAGATTCTAAGATTTCGACATGCGGCACACACAAACACACAAAACACCACATATACACACACATTCAAACACACAACGCGTCTTCTAGTGGTAAAGTTATTGTTTGATGTGAGATTCTCTTTCTTAAATACACACACACACACACACACACTCTTGCACTTGATGAAAGGACTTATTGTTTCATACACACACCACCACAATACACACACTCACACCTTCTACCCAAACAAAGATATCATTTGATCCAAAGAAGGAAAGCAGGAAGCCGCAGTAAACCTTCAGGAGGAAGCAGGTTTTTATTTTACAAGCGGCACCATCTGGAGGTTTTTCGGGGGTGTGAGGCGGGAGAGTAGGTGTGAGTCGGGGTGAGGGAGGGTGCACACAGGGGGAGTAAAGGTGACAGTCGAGCAGGTGGTCATATGCTGCCCACATTTGTGCCGTACACTAATGCAGCAGCTCTGAGGCGACGGGGTCGATGGCTGGATGGAAGTGATTTATTTATCCCGGAGGTGGCTGATGGAAACCGGAGGAGAAAAATCTATTTATCTTTGATACAAAGAGTCCTGCCTCTTTTTTGCTGGCTTTCTGTAACTCAGTGGGGTTTTCTCGAGAATGTTGTCTTTCAGGAAAAATCTTGTTAATTTTAAAGACATTTAAATCATTATTGCATTCAAAAGCTGCAGCTCCAATGAGAGACTGCTGAAAGCTTAAGTGTATTTTTATTCAGAGTTTCTCGTCTTTAGAAAGTCTGAATTTAGAAATAATTCAGAGTTGATTACGATAGAAATGCAGTGCGTGTCGAAACGTTCGTCGTTTGCACCTTAAGTGAATCATGTGCTCCTGTATTGTCTTTGGTTGCAGTCCTTGTGAGGTGGCCCACTGAATTGTTTGTCCCAAAAAAATTACTAAAATTGGTGTACAAAGACATCAATGAACTGTTTGAGGCTGATGTGCTTCCTGTGAAATCATTTATCCTTCAAGAATGTCATATTTTAGGCATTTAATAAAACTAGGATTTCAAGGATTTTAAGACATTTTTTGGACTTAAGACCATTTCTAAGATTTCCGGATGTTTGCAGGATTTCAGGTCTTCCAAGAAATGTCTATCAGATTTTAAGACATTGAATATCATTGGCTTAATTGATAGAATTACCAAATATTAGTGTCATTAGGGAAGTCGTACCTTCATCAAAATATGGAAGGTCATTTATTGAAATTATGAGCATGATGAATACGCAAGATTAATCACAGATAATCTGAGGATAAATCACAAGATGTAATATCAATACTGAATAAACAGGGCCTCGAGGAATAATGCAAATATCTCAAGAAATGCAACATCTTTCTTTGACTCTTACATCTCAGTATTGGTAAACTCTCTGACCTTCACGTTCAAACCTACTTTTCTAACGTCTGCTCGCTCCCACTTTTTCATTACCCTGTTAATTCTCTGAAAATCAAAGAGCAAACATTTCATTCATAACTTATAACACTGCCTGGAGCTCAATCAGAGCGCCCGGCGTCGCAGTTCCACACCTTTATCACACTGACTTCACTTTATGTCAACGAGAAAATCCGCCTCTCAAGCAGAGATATGTCTACAGTAACTGTTGGAGTAACAGATATAAAAAGATCAGATGTTCTGTGGTCGAAACTAAAGAAAAGTGCTTCATCCTTGGCTCTCACCACCTGACACTTTTCCTTTTTGCTTTGCTCCGACAGACAATCACCGTGACCTTTAGAGGAATATTACACAGCGGTGAGGAGAGAGTCACGGCGGCGATGACTGAATGTATCGCTGATGGGAGGAGAGGGACGAGGTGAAGAGACGGCAGGGCGAGGAAAATGAGAACCGGGAGGGGACGAGATAGAGAGAGAATTGCCTCGTGTCTTTCCCATCTGATCACAAGCACAGCGGGACATTTTTGGGTCTGACATTTTAGTTTCAGACATCTCATCTCCCATCTTTTGGGCTTTTGTCATCACAGGGTGGCTGCTGGTTTTAGAAGAATTACGTCAAATGAGAAAGGAAATAACTCGCAAAGTCTGACCACTGTGCGCAAACACACACACACACACACACACACACACACACACACACACAGATTAAAAAAACTGTAAGTTACTGATTATAAAGAAGAAAATGAATCATAGGCACAACATCGTAAGTGGACAGATGAGAGAGCGAGATGGAAAAGAGTGTGGCCTGATGGTGATCCTATAGGTATGATTGCCAAAATGTTGTTTCATAACAATGTAAACACCATAAATTACATTGAATCTGTTGTTTTCAAATCGGATTTGGGTGACTTCCACTATGCTTACACTGCAAACCTTAGTGCACAATTCAGATTGTTTTTCTAGATCCAATTTTTGTAATGTTGCTGTTCATATTATGATTTAAAATTCAGCAAATATTCAGGCTGCTGTTTGTAGATAGCTGTGCCTATCTCATGGTTTTGTAATGGGAATTCAGCGCTGCACTTTTGATATATATGGAAACATTTCAATAAAAGATTTTGATTGAAAAATAAATAAATAGCAAAGCAGATTGACTTTAACTGCCCTGAGAGAATGAAAAAAAAAAAGTATTTTTGTCATTCAAGCGACAAATGCACCTTAAACCACAATGTGGGTTGCAATGTTAGAGTGGCACTGTGCGTGTTTTCACTCATTGTAGTCCGGACCGGACTGGCAAAGCCAGAAATCGACCCAATTCCAGCTGAAAGGTGTTTTTTTGTCTTGCTTTGGCAGAATAAAACAATTGTAGACATATATGCAGCCCTGTCAGGTCCAGAAGAATTGCATCTGTGGTGCCGACAGTACTGGAGGAAAACAAGTCCTGTCAAGCTTTCAGGATTGTTGAATCAACTTGGTTCTGAATTATCGGGTTTCTTAACATCCCCATTTGCTTTTTTATTGTTCTTTTAGGCACGTGGGTCAGTTCAGGACTGTGACAAGTTCAAACTGGCATTTGATATGATAAAAATAGTGTGATCAGCCAAACAAAAACATCTGATCTAAGCAATTAATTAATGTGAGAACTAAGACTTGAAATGTGAATGTGGCCACAGTCACCAAAACCCATGCTCTTCTTCCTGTTGGGAGTGTGAACGTGATGTGCAACAATTTTTTTACTTCTCTGTAACAGTCAGGTCAGGAGACACGCTCATTACAAACGTGAAAAATGGAGGGAAGGTCACAGCATCACTGAAATCAATTGGTTTCTTTCTCTCGGGAGCGAGAATGTGTCCCGAGTTTTACCGATATTGGTCACAGACAAACTAACAAACAATTGACAGAGGTGAAAACACACTGTTTTTTTCTGTTCTTTTCTCTCTGTTTTCTCTCAGGGGATTAAACACAACAGCAGAAGTCTGTAAAGAAATGTTATTTTTATATTTTACTTTTTAAACAGATCTTTTATCACTATGAAATACATTTCTATGTCTGAATTTATGACAATATTTTATCTTTATCCCACAGCAGATAAAAATACAGTTAACATCCGTCATCTTGAATCAACCAATCCAATTTGCTAAACCTGTCCCAGCGGGCTACGACCTCGCTGACCCCTCACTGCTGAGCCCCCTCCCCCCTGCAGGTGAACCAGTTCAGTGGGTCACACACACTCATCGGGGAATGTGCTCGCCCGCTGTGGAAGGTCAGATGCAGAAATGTGTGTGTGTGAGGGAGAGTGAGAGTGTGTGCATAAAGGTCACATGGGACCTCAGTGCCTCGGTCGTCCTGTGGTAATGAGGTATGAGGCGTCGGCGGGGTCACGGCGGTCCTGTGGGGGGGTGCCCCACCTCACAGGTTAAGGTCAACTCAGTGACCTTTTAACAGTGTTTACTAACAGCATCAACGTCAATTGACGTGTTTCCATCAGGCATATTTTATATTCGCAACAGCAATTTGCGCAATTTAATTGTTAATGTAAACCCGCCTACTGTTTACTGGAACATAAAGGCTGTAAGACATCTCCAATGGGAATAGTTTGGAACAAGACCAATACAGAATAGGTCAAGTTCAGACTTGCGCACTTGAGAGTTTGGACTCATCAACTTGAATGACAGGAGGACAACGTGTTATCAGTTCGGTCAGCAGCTACACGACCAGCTGAGCTCTGGTGATTAATAACAACCCCACCTCATTATACTGTGACAAAATAATTAGTAACAGTAACAGACTCAAAAAAGGAAAAAACCCCTCAAAAGTCAAAAGATACGCCAGTTCTGTAACCATATTATACATTAAAAGATACAGTTACAGCACGTCATGTGGTTGTATGCCTCCACAAACCAGTCAATTTATAGTTACAGTTTACATGTCTCTCCAGACTCGAATGTAGCCGTGACAATAAATGTTTTATATATGGATTTGCTAAAAAAAAAAAAAAAAAAGCAGCAGTCTAAAACATGGATGCATCACACACATCTTCCCCACTTTCCAAGTGTTGTTGAAATATCATGTTCACAAGAATAAGACAAATGCAAGGTCACATTGACCTTTGACCTATAACCCCCAAAATCTAATCAGGACATGGTTGAGTCCAAGCATACGTTTGTGTCAAAGTTAAAAAAAAGTCTCATAAGGCGTTCTCTCGTTCACTCTCGTTCTTGAGACACTGTGTTCACGAGAATGGGGCGGACATGAATCCCAACTTTGCCTTCAAACAAACTAACGTGGCAGCAACGAATATTATATTTCATCGCAGAGACAAAAAGGAATTACATCATAAATCACTAAAACACCACCAGAGTCAGTGGTAAATTGCCAAAGAGCATGCCAAGTTTAAACTTCTCTCTCTGACGCAAACCGACTGGCTGGTCATCGAGGGAGCTCTGCTGCGTTCTGCCAGGTTGACTGACCAGTCTCATAACTCTGAAATAGCTGCTATAATTTCTTTTTTTTTACATGACTTCTTTGCACTTTCTTGTTACATTTTTCAAGTTTTTCCTCTTCCAGGAAAGTTGATGGAGCTTCATGATCTTTTCCAGACAGACAGTATCTCACATCCACACCTGAGTAGTGTCCACTGACCGAGACCGTCTACTGCTGAACACAAAGACATGTTTGGAGAAGGCTGTGTTTGGCCAGTGCTTGTTAAGGCAAATAAACGTCAAAAAAATCAACTATAGTCTCAACTCCTATATTTCCACAGGTGTGAGAGTTATGATCTGTTGCAGATGGTTGCAGAGAGTGTGTCCAGTCACAAGAAAATACAAGTTTTTGTTGTTTTGCACAACACTCCTCCTAACCTTGAATTTCACTCTGCACAACATTCACTGTGTGCAAACATTGTGATTGTCTCTGAGACTCGAGCCGCTATAAACATGCACATATTGACAAGGGACCCCCCTCTGTTATTGTGTGTTTGTAGAAATGTATGCATGCAGCAGATGTATCGGCAATGACTGTGTGTGTGTGTGTGTGTGTGTGTGTGTGTGTGTGTGTGTGTGTGTGTGAGACTGCCAATGAGCCGGCGTGTATGAGACACTGTTGTGTGCATATGAATGGCAGGGGGTATCCTCTTCCCGAATGCAGAGCGCATCCAGAACATCTCATTGCTATTCATGTGAATGAGCCTCCTGGAATCAAACAGCAGCCAAAAGCATATTTGCACAGAGTTAAAATGCATGCCGTACTGGAACAGAAATCTAGCAGAGTTACCTCCCAAATGAAATCTGCCTCACTCCATCAGGTCGCCTAATGTTTACAGTGTATCTATTGAACAATGCAGATAGATGTTCCTGCCATCTTTATATTGTATTTCATATAGCACCTTGTCTGTCTGGCTTTTTCATTCCACCGACTTTATTTTTCACTTTTAATTTCGAGCTACAACATCAAAGCAAACTCAAATCACAAAGTTCATCCAACTCTGAGAAATTTTCAAAGTTGCTGTCAAGGCACTGAAAGTAGATTTATTGACTCTGAAAACCTACTGCCATGAGCTGGAGTCAAGTGTTTTACAATTTTGAGAAAAAAGTCATCTTGAAAAGAATATCACGCACACTGCTCTTGCTTAGCATCACAACTTATTGATTATATATAACTTACTTCATGGATTATATATAACATGTTGGTGCCTCTGGGCCTTTGTCGATAAAATTCTAGAAAGTTATCAAATATTTTATGATTTACATACATTTCTTTGACTTTAAACCAACTCTCTCTACCATATTGTTATTGTAAATTTTTCTGTTCTATATTCTTCTCGTGGCCGATAAGATACAGATAACCGATCATTTCTTTATGTTTGTTTTTCTTTACCTGAGGGTATGAAAGGCTGAGATGTGGTAATGTAAAAATATAAAAGTGTGCAATGCTAGAATGAGCAACATAGATATACATAAGTAAGCATAACAGTGGGAATATGTACAACATGTGTCACATGTTAAATATAGCCTACATTTCAGAGTTGGAAGAATATTGAATATTTGAATAATATGCACTGTTTAACAAGCAAAAGTGGAGAGGAACACACCTTAAATGCACCTGCTCCATACACATTAGACCATGCACTATAGATTGTTTAAAAGTTCTCACAACAAAAAACGAGCTCTCATACAGACAATGCAGAGTCCCTTATCCAACCACTTGCAGGAAGGTCAAAAAAATGAAACACGTGCTGTTGAGCTTTTGACCTTTAACTGCCCAGTGACCAACAGCAGTAACGGACTGCTTACACAAAGACTGACAGCAGCTCCTCATCACTTTGCTTCCTGCAGAACTCCACAGTAACCGACTCCCAACGTTTCCTCCTCTATAACCTCCCCTTCCTTTCCTCCTCTTCACACTTACGCAATAAAGGGGCTGTTTTTGTGCATGTTCTGCCACAGCAGCTGACAAAGGACTACATGGTCTGCATCAGAGCATCCTACTTATTATCTAGTGTGTGTGTGTGTGTGTGTGTGTGTGTGTGTGTGTGTGTGTGTGAGTGATGAGCCAGCGATGCAAAAGTGGATTTGTTTTTACACCTTTTTGCTCAAAGCCCCAAACCAAAAAACCACATCTAAAACAGATTGAAATGAAAAAAACATCTACTTTAAAATACAGTACATCTTTGAGGTTATTTTTCTTGAATCACTGGCAGCTTAAAGGCACACGATTTTACTTCAGCTGATGTTTTTAATTCATCCTAGATTGTCATCTTGTCAATAATAGTACATGGTGATGATCTGAGTTTCTCCAAAGTAAATCATGCAACATATACTGAGAGTCAGAGGAGAAGTCACAGTCCATCACCGCCTCCCTCTCTGAACCACCTGCTGACACCAGTGAACATGCCAGCTGCACTCGGTTACGTGTTGCACACCGCCCCCTTATGGTTGAAACATCGGAGGGTAAATACATGGACAAAGCCAACTTTGCTTTTGCTTTGTTTGTCAAAGCACTTTGTAAACTCTGTTTTGAAGGTGCTCTACAAATAAAGTTATTATTATTGTTATTATCATTATGGGATTTATAGCTAGCTATCTTATCTTTCCTTTTATTTTAACTTTTAACTGTATGTTTTATTTATTTTATTTCCTTTTATTTGTGGTTTTATTGTTTTTATTGCTTCTGTTGTTGTTTTTAGTCTACATTTATGTATAATTTTTTATTGACATTTTTCATCTTGCATCTTGCTTTATTTGTCCCGAGATCTGTCTCACTTGTGCTCACCAGGACTGTATTGATTTTTGTTGTTGAATTGCCTTCTTTATTTCCAATTTCTGCTTTTGCTTTCTTTGTCAAACACTTTGTAAACTCTGTTTTTTAAGGTGCTATACAAATATTATTATAACTGATGTAGTTTTGTTGAGTTACAAAAAAAGCTTTTGTATAGAACTTGCAGCCTTGAAGTCTCAGTCCCCTTCAGTCTTTATGTGACGACAGTAGAGTGACAAATGGCAAGCACTTTCCTTAATTGATTATTGGTAAGTTTTACAATTGATTCATTCTCAATCATTATTTGAACAAAAAGAACATAAAACATACTGTTATTTTTGTTATTTTAAAGATTTTTTTTAGTTTTTTAATCAAAGCTAACAGCTACATATTTCA
Source organism: Plectropomus leopardus (assembly GCF_008729295.1). Taxonomy (NCBI): domain Eukaryota; kingdom Metazoa; phylum Chordata; class Actinopteri; order Perciformes; family Serranidae; genus Plectropomus; species Plectropomus leopardus. Next base: position 33,963,632 of record NC_056468.1, on the reverse strand, counting down.
TGTACTCTGACAGCATAGCACATTTTAATTATTAATTAATCTGTTAAATTTCACATATTCCTTTAAATTCTTAACAACTGATTAATCGATCAGTGATTAAATGTTATCATCCTCAAACGACAGTAAGTGAACCCTTCACAGAACATAAGACTGAAGTCGACGAGGGCTCAGTCCAAGTTCAGAGGATGGACATTTGGATTTAGCCTTCGTCAGTTTCTTCAGCCATAAAATCCAAACATGGCTAAAATGATGAATTTTGTCTGAAGGTGTGGTTGGCCGGTGTTACAGTCTGAGACACCTGCCAATCAAAACAATCATATCCCAAAATATACTGCTCTTGAAGCTCAATATCTTCTTAATGGAAGAATAATTTTCAAAATTGCCTCCCAGTTATGTGGTAGAAGAAGTCAAATTAGCCTTTGAAAACTAAGTTTTTGGTGAAGATTTACTTTGTGGACTTCTGTGCAGTTTTCTTGGAGCTGGTATCTCTCAGTTATTAGTTGAACCGCCTCCTCGGGGGACTTCCGGCCGGGCTTCATCATTCAGCCGCGGTGGTCGACACTCGATCACAAATGGCCGTGGATAATGGGAAAGCTGGTCGCTCTTGTGTTTGGCACATTTCGAGGAAGCACAGCTGTTTGTCATGAAGGCAGAGGAGGCTCTGATAACAGTCTTCATCAACAGTTGCTCCGCTGCCAGGAAGGAAAAAACTCCCTGATTAGCAGTTAGGTTTGACTGACAGCTCGCTCTGAAGGGACCTTCTGATGAATTACTCTCCTCTGCAAACGGCCCGGCTCAGACCAGACAGTTTGATCCAGATTATCCAGACTCACATACAGAGAGAGAGTACACCTAAACATCTACCTGCAGGAAAACTCTCCTGCAAAGAAATGTCTCACCAACACTTCTGTTAAAAAGTGTATATGTGCTTGTTTCTCCTCCCATCTTGTCTGACAGCGACGACTCCACGCTGGTCTGTTCCTCTTCATCCCCCATATGCTCGATACATAAAAGCATCCACTTTAGACATATGGAGCTGTCAGCGTGATGGATGGACTTCCTGGGATGATCTCGCTCTCAGTAACACAGAGGAACTACAGTAAAACACGATCTGCACCTCACTTCACGCCGGAGCGTCTGTCTATGTCGATGATTTATAACAGAGAAGTCGTTTCACTCTGCAACACCTGAAAATAAAACTACTTCACATTTCAGCAATGTCTGTAGAAAATGGTCTCTTACTTGACAGGATGTCCTGGTTTTAGAATGTTTATTCATTTATTTTTTTGGTGAGACAAATAAACTTAATAAACAAGATTAGACTTGATGTATAGCATTTTATGCATCTGTGTTTGGAGGTTTTAAAGGTCCCGTGAGTAGGATTTAGAGGGACATATTGGCAGAAATCGAGTATAATAAGTATGTTTTCTTTCGTGTAAAATACATACAGTTATGTTATTGTTACCTTCGAATGAGTCATTTATCTATTTATCTACATGAGGAGCGGGTCCTCCAACACAGAGATCACCATGGTGCACCACCATGTTTCCGCAGTATCCATGAAACTGCTTTATTCAGTGTTTTTACCAGTTTAAATCACCTGGTCCGATTGTGTTGCAGAGGAAGAGACCTCCTGAACAATGAATTAATTAGAGATGTAGCTCAGCACCATTTGTCAAGTTTTTTTAAAAGTCATAAATATGTAATAAACATTGTGTTTTGGTTGAGCGCTTATTGAACTTTAAAAGTTGCTTAGAACACCACTATGTAAATATAAGATGGACATTTGCGTGCTAAAATATGTTTTATTAGTTGTTGCTCCAACTTTTGGGTTGATACCATGTTAGCACAGGTCTGGTGCTAAATTAAGGATTTTTAAACTGCTTGAATATTGATCAAAATAGTCAAACATAACTTAAAAAAACAAATTAAGATCCCAAGCAGGGTTCCTACAGCTTACAGCAAGACTTTTTAAGGTTGTTTCGATGCCACCCAGAATAAATACTTGGGATTAGGGAGAACTGTAGCCCAAATTTTAACTTTAATATAAGACACGACTTTTGGGGGACACAAATTATTTTTTCACGAGTCCTAAGAGTGAATACAACTTGCATTGAAGACATTTTAAGACCAATTAAGGCCTACAACAAACATGGTCTCTTAGGGTGATTTTGTGCTGTAAAATGTGTTGTGGTAAAACATCAAAGACAGCCTATTCGGTTACATATACAGTAGCAATCATTAATGTATAAGGTCCATGTTAAATTAAGATTTATAACTCTGCGTAACCCTCTCACAATCATTAGTCTGCTGTTTCGAAATGGTCTGTGAACATGCATTGATGTAAAGACCATCTATGTCCTTGAGAAGACATTTACAGAGGGAATACTGAGGATTTTTATTGGACCAAAAAACACCTGACGAAAGACGATCTGCTCCAAACTATAAAAGCTGACAGGGATTCACAGCTTTAGTTTCCTCTGGCTTTCTTTGAACATGCAGACACTCTGCCTCTTCCTGAATGTCTATAAACTGCAGACACTGGGAAAGTTAAAGTTCAATCTGAACTCAAATGAGCATGACATTTCCAAAAATGTGATATTATGACACTGTAAAAGATTCAAGTAAAACACAACTATAATTACCAAGGAGAGCATGTTTTTTGACTGAAACGTGGCCAAAATTGTTAAATCTACTTGGATCATGGCTTGAATGTAAGCTACAGCACAAAAGAGCCCTAAAAACATCAATAGACCGAATTTAAACAGACAGAAAAGGAAGTTATTTTAATGTGTAGTCTACTCAGCCATGGTAGAATCACAAAAATCAAGGAAAAGTGACCACAAAATCAAAAGAAAATAACAAGATAAATACAATCTCAGCACGTCTACAGTATCAGCTGGCAGAAACGCTCACGGATGCTCCCAGAGTGATATAGAGCTGTGTGGAGGACAGAGCAAAACAGCGCCACAGACGTAATGTCTTTGACAAGCTACTGGTGGAATCAAGCTGTGAAAATGCTCTCAATATAGCTCAGATTTAAACTGATATTGATTATTTTAGATAGATTTTTGTAAGGTGGCAAAAATAATGTAGGCTGACCTCCACGGCAGTACACTGCTTAGCTTTCATGTCAGACTCCTGTCTGCTTCTCCAAACTGGGGGCGTTAACTGATTATAATACACTGACTGTGGATAAGTATCTCATACAACCCCACTTAAAGAAAATCTGCACTATCCCTTTAAGATTTTGGTCCAAAACTTTGTCTCGTGAACTAATCTGGGCATTTATTGGAGTTGAAGGTAAAGCACCACAAAGAGAAGTCTTCCAGCTGAACGGTTTAAATGTGAAAAGTTTAAATTCAAAACATCGACTCAATGTCATCCACTGTTATCTATGTGGAAGCTGTGCTGCGTCTCTTCATTTCAATGGTTGTCATAGCGATGGAAGCTTTTAAAAAATGTATTTTTGAGATTACCTTGGCTTTCTTTATTCTTCGGCTTTCTTTTCTGCTTGCCAAATACTCCCCCCCACCTCCCTCTTTATTCCTCCTCCTCTCACACAGAGTGCGTCTGTGTGAGAGAGACACTTGCATCGACACAAACCAAAACTCGAATGCCTGCAAACATTTGCATAGAATGGAGTGTTTTGGCCTTCTTTTTTCCACTTAAATGCTTGACATAAACATGGGTATTGACACTCATCTGAATGCTGTCTCTACACAGAGCACACACAAACACAAACACACACACCAACACACACACAGAGTCACTGAATTATGTTTGCTTCACCTTTTTTCTCTCATTCGCACATTTGTTTGCCATTAAAAATGATTACTTGAGAAGAAAAGTGATCATGAAGAGACACAAGCGATTGTGATCACTGTTCAGACATGAAGCAGAGCAGCTGCAATTCAGCTGCTAATGATCAAAAACATAGGAGAGACCAATCATGCAGCTGCAAAATTAATGACGACATATATTACAGTGCAACTCTGCCTCAATTTTAAAAAAACAAACAAGTTTCTTGGAGTTTTCCCCTTAATGAGCCACACTGAGTGACCAGAAGAATACAAACCTTATGATCTCTTCCATAGACTGTGTGGTAATTAGGTGTGGGTGATATGGCCTTAACCCTTAGAGTGCGGTTTATTATTACACACACTCGCATCACTCTGAAGCTTTAAAAAAATATCATATATTGATATTATTCATTGAGTTAATTTTTAACCAACATCAGTCCTACTTATACATAACAAATTTTCATTAACTGTCAGAATTGGAAATAGCATGTATTTTCTCCATATGCCAAATGTAGTAAAAATGACGTTTAAGGTGGAAAATAGTAAAAATCACAAATTCTAATGCAAAAGCCCAGAATGACACCAAGAAATAATAAAATGCATGTTTTTATGCTTCGATTGCTGCGGGATCAAAAATTACAGTTTGAATGGGTTTCAATGGGACATTGTTTGCTCTTAAAAGTATGAATGTAACTATTTAGTTTCAACAGTGTACTTTAGACTTATTGTAGGAGCTGAGCTGGAAATTCCAAGATTAAACAAAACTTGCCAAAAATGTATGCTACATGCATAAACACAGCCAAAACTATCAAAAAATGAAAAATGAAAAGTACATAAAATGCACCAAACAGTCCCTAAGGATTAAAATAATATTACAATATTTCATGGTATTTTTGCAACAACAATATTGTTGACAATTGCAACAATACAATAAGGATACGCAAAAATATTATAATACTATTCTGTATCGATTTTTTCTTGCCCCTACATCATAGTGTGAGGAACAGGAAACAACTAACAGGACTTGTGGTTAAGAAAAGTGTTTTTTCTCTAATGTCCAATTGATATTCTGGCAACAGTCCTTTATTTTTGACCCATAACCACCTGGTTCATATTCAACAACATGCTTTTGTAGCCTTGATTTGTCACAAATAATTACGGAAACATATTTATTGGTGTAAACACCATAAACAAAGCCACACAAATTAATCTCAATGAGCGGAGCATCAGAATTTAATTACAGAGAAACACAATGCTCTGTTGCTCTGAACGTCCTTGTGTTTTGAATACATTAAATAGACACACACACGCACGTGCACACATACAAAACGTCCTCTCTGGACCCCAACAGACAGTTACGCAACAAATCATCCCCATAAGATTATATTTGACAGTTTAGTGATGTTGAGTGAAGAAAGTGCACAGTGTGTAAGTGTTTGTGTTTGTGTTTGTGTTTGTGTGTGTACTCCAAAAGTTACTTTTTTTGTGGTTTCTTCGGCCTGAATAAACATGAGAAACTGAAATCTTTACGTGTTTGAGTTTTTGTGCTCGACAGCTTTTCCATGGCAACACACTGATCATACAATACATGCATGTGCATTATATTCTTTAGTATTCTCACAGTGTAACTCGCTCTTTCATGTCACAATCCAGCTCCCCGTATTTTTCTCAAACTTCTATGGATTTCTCTGAATTTGTGCACATGCACACAGGCCTTGAGAGTACAGTGATGTTAATCTTTCGCTTTGCCCTTTGAAACCTGCATACCGCTTGAAAAACAAGCTCCCTGCCATGAATAAAGCCTCGCTGTAAGGCTGCAGAGAATAAAGAGTTAGAGGAGAGGAGAGAGGAGGCCTGGCAGCACTAACAGACGGTACGTGAGAGAATGATCGAGTTTGTAACTGAGAGAGAGAAAGAAGCTGAAAGAAGAAATGTGGAAAAGTGTAAGGATAAAAGTAAAGCACAAAGACAAAGAAATGCAAGAGAAATGCACTTTAGTGTTTCATAAGAGCAACATTTTTCATTGAAGGTGTGACAATTGTGATTCAGAAATGATCAAGTTGAAAGAAAAACATAAACAAGAGCTGTTAGTGATGTTTCCCCCTTAAAAGCCTCTGATTTACCTTCTGAAAAATGACAGAGGAAACTTCTTTTTTTTAAAAAAAAGTGTCTCCCCAGGGAAACATTTGTGGTGTTACCTCAGAAAATCAGCACAGTCAGCGATATTAAACATCACAACCGCCGCGGCTTCGTTGCCTAATTGATCAAATGCAAATCAACAAACATCACTTCACAAGGACTCACTGCAAAAAAGGCAAGTTTAAGCTAAATACAAAACAAGTGAATGGAGCATAAACAGCATATTTCTTAGACTTGATAACAAATCAGAGATCACTCAGAGCAGGTGCACCATCACTGGATACCACAACAACATCAAATCCTCACTACCTGCCCTCCGCCTTCACTGCGGTGTAACAATCCACCGATGCATCACTTAGCTTCAGTGTTGTTGGACTGTACTTTATTTATCAGAGGAGGGGGGTGGCTGACTTTTGTTTAGATTTACCTTTTTAAATTGTATGTCCCACACCTAAGCCAAAATTAAAACACAAGTCCATCCTAAGTGCCTTTTTTTGTTTTTACGTGCCATACCCGTTTTGCAGCACTCTTTGCCCCTAATAAATGACCAACAGTCCCTATCCCGAACCACTGGGATACGACTGGGAGCACACACTCAACGCTAATCCGGTTCCATAAGTCCGACTAAGGTGTTTAGATGACGGATTAGCACAAATCGAAATATCTGGATGTGTCAATCCAGCTTCAAGAAATCAGATTTAGTCAGATTTCAATCACACTAACACGTTTACATGTATTTTAAAAGTCCAGATTTAGTCCCACTAACACAATAATATAACTTTTTCTAACATCATGTACATACTGACAATTAAGATATTAAAAACACAGGTGGAAGAGTACAGTCAGATAGTTGAATAATGCTCTGGTACAACAATATTCATCAGAACTGCCACGATCGAACAACAGAAATGGCATATTTTAGGCTATAATGAAGGAATTAGTTCTCCAATCACAGCTTTGCCTCATAACAATTTCAGCAGTGCATCTTATCAATAGACTGATGGTTTAAGGTGGAATTGGACAGAAAAGCTTTACGTAACGGTGTGTGAATCTAATCTGTGTGCAGTGTAAAGCCGAACAGAGCGGGTCATCATTTCATTTTCCCGGAAGATACTGTGATGATCCTCTCTGACACATTCAGAGATGATTTTAATACTTGACTCACACTCAGTGTGTGTGTGAGGCAGATTGAGATGATGCCTGGTGGATTAACAATCCTGTGGTGATTGTGGATTACGGCTGATGTGTATGTGTGTGTGTGTGTGTGATGAGAATAAATCTAAAACTATCTTTATTTAAAGCCGGTGTTATGCAATGCCTGTCAGGTCCCATTTTAAACAAGGACTAAATCACGGATACAAAGACAAATTGTGTTTCCATTTTGGGATATTTTCATCAATGGAGTCGGACACAAATGTCACATTATTGCAATAATGCCACACACCTAATCTGTTTATTTTCTGTGTTTCGTCATCCTCATTCACCCGTGTTTCTGCTCTCTGTGGCATCAATGAGTACACCTATGCAGAGCCTGGCTGGTGTGGTTTTTGCAGCTGGAGGCCTCAGATTGACCAGAACTGTGAAACAAATCCTTCTGTTGATAATAAAAACAGTTTTGGTGATACATATGTTACATATCTTGCTGTGTAGCCTGGGGCTGTGTATTGGCAAGACATGACAATGCTTTTACAACCAATATGCAAACCTCAAAAGAGAGCAATGAGGTCGGTAAATAGGGAGACAAACACACTCTTTTAAGTCACATGCATTGATATTCAGAGACTTGGTCAAATTTTAAACTGCAATAACAATGTTTAGAGCAAGACATAATTCACCTGGGGGCATACATTAAGAGGAGAATTTAATTTTTAAAAAGTAATGTGTTTGCACAGCTAAAAAGAGTAATTCTGTGTACAGGGTAGAACATAAATCAAATTAAAAAGCTGTACAAAAAGATATTTTTGGCAGGTGTATGGATGAGGAAAGGTTGTGTTTGGGGTGTATTATATTATATTTTGTAACACTGAGGGATATATGGATTGTAAACACACCTGGGATAGTTATTTATTCAATTTGGCTAGGGGTGCTTGTTTGTACACTAGTCGTAAATAAATTTGGGAATTTGTTGACATTATATATATTTTTTTTAAAAAAAGGTGAGAAAAGGGTAGGGATATATAATTCTGACTTCTGCCTACTCAATTTCGGACACTGTACTTTTGTTGTGTTCGTTTATAATGTTTTAAATTTATTTTTGGTTCAAATATAGTCATTCATTCATTCATATCAAGATTCAGGGTTTATGATACAATATGTTGTGATGTATTTTAAAATAGTAAGCATGAGAACATACTGCAGTTTTTTAAAGTCCAGCTTTAGGCGCTAGCGGTGCATCCTTTATGAGTCTGCTTTAGAGAATCGATACAGTATTCCAAAACATAATATCACGATTCTCAAGTGTTATGTCGGCTCTCTGTTCTGTATATAATGTACAGTTGCTGAATGGGGGAGCAGAGTGGTCTCACCTCCAAGGTGGTAACAGCGCCATAACGAGGTCTGTGTGAGCGTAAAGCTGCTGGAAAGACGTGACCATGGGTAGGGTGAGTGTGACATATTGATGTTTTGTGTGTGCGGCACGCTGCTGGAGATTTAGAAAGTAGCAGTTAGCAGCTCAAAGAGGAAGAATAGCGACCATAAATGTCCGCAAATTGGGAAAACAATGAAGCCCAAAAGCTCTTTACCCTCTGAGCAGGGGACGAGAGGGGCAGCCAACTGACAGAATCGTTAAATGATTGTTATTGACAAATTTATGCCATTGCTGTTGTTTAGAAAGTGCTGCCGACATTATGTTTTAAGTCACACCAGAGGCCGGCACTGTTGTGTTACACGTCTTGCCCTTTTGATTCTGCAAAGCCACAACGCAGTGTATAATCACACACTGGAGCAGAGTGATGCTGCTGGTGTTTGGTTTTGTGTAAAAATGCAAAGGAGACATAAAGAAGGGACCCTCTGTCTCTGTGTAAAAAGGGCTACGGGGTGAGAGGCGGGGGACACCCTGGACAGGTCAGCAGACTCACACACAGAGAAAGACAATAATTCACATGCTCACATTCACACCTACAGGCAATTTACATTTGTAGTAACAATGTCACTCTAAAGTATGCCTTTCAGTTAGTAAACACATCACTATTGGGATGCAACAGGTGAATGCATGTCAGCTGAAAATCAATAAATGACCCTATATATATACTATATTTTAGGAATGCAAATTTGAGGGGATGCTAACAGCAAATCACTGGTAATTTTATTAAATCATTAACTTCAATAACAAATTTACTGTAAAAAAGTATCATTGAAGTTATTTTTGTCATTTTACTAGCCCTCTCAACACAGGGTCGGTGTAAAGTTATATGACACAACAGCAGTTCAACAAGAACCATCTGAGGAGACCAAAAAAACCTTCTGCAACAAGACATTTTCTAGAAAAACCCAGTTATTTCACAGCAGATTCATCCATCAATCCATGCGAAGCTGAAAATATGTGAACAGTCCTCAGGCACAGACAGGAAGCACAGGTTCAGTGTGTGTGTTATGTGTGTGTGGCACAGTGCGTGGCACACTGACCCAAATAAGAGCAGCTTTTGAGTCTCAGCCATTTCTTAGAGAACCCTGCTTGCTGGCACCACATGCAGCCCAACTTAAAAAACACCATCTATAATCTGTCTAAAAGATTTTTTGGCAGAATACAAATATGACAGAAAAAAAACCCGCTGACAACAACACAGAGGCAGGGAGGAGATAGAAAAAGCAGCACAAAGTAAGACAAGGTCATTACAAACTCATTATGAGCGCCAGAGATAAAGCATAAGCGGATATTTTAGGAATATTACAGTGATTTTCCGTGAGCGTAAAGACGGAAATAATGCGCATTAATCGGCAGCCCGCGGCGGTGCGCAGGATAAACATCTTGTTACCGTATGAACCGGTGAGTGCGCGGAGAGCAGAGCGGTGCATCGGCGGCACTTAAAAAACGTGAGCCCGCGGGGATCAGTGGTAATGAAGTGCTTTACAGCAGAGCAACTGTCAATCATAGTGATGAACAAAGCCTCAGCCTCCTGTTGCCATAGAGAATCCATGGAGTGAGCGCGCAGCCCCGTGAGTATTTTTATCCATGAATAAAAACTCTGCATCTTTTGAGCCTCATAAACATATGAGCCTCATATGAGCCTCACAAATCCACCCGGGCGCATTTTAAAGCATCCTTACCTCGAACAGAGGTGGCGTGCCCTTGTCTGGAAGTGTGCATCCCAGCAATTCAGCGATGAACTTTGCCATATAGACAAGAGAGAAGAGCGAGAGCTGAATCAACAGGAGAGTCCTTTTTCTGACAACTTCTTTGTGGCGTTCAAGGACCCTGCGCGCATCCCTCCTTTCTTCCGCTCCAGCTGGCCGGAACACACAATCAAAAGCTCCAAAAATCCCGCAGAGGAGGCAGAGACAGAGGTGCGGAATGCCGGGCTGACTGAGCGCAGTGCTGCCGCTGGATGTGGAGCTCGTCAGCCTGCAGCTCTCGCCTGTAAAATCCTGTCGGTAGTTGGTTTTAGCATCAGCGGCGGTGTGGACTCGCGCAGGTGGGGCCGGGCGGAGGGGAGTGGGCGGTGCACCGAGCAGTCAGGTGGTTTTCATCGACGGGGTTCCCCCAATATAGAGAGGGAATGGGACGCAAACCTGCACCTTCAATCACTTTTACTTGATTTGACCACAAATTAATTTCCCTATTGATATTTTTAGACTCATATATTAACCCTTAGAGCCCACTTAAACATTACAAACTTATATCGCTCTGTGCAAAAAAATGCGGTTTTCAACATCTTTAAAATATATTATGTATTAATTTGATTTTCTACTTTCATTGGGTTTATTTTTTTAACCGGCATCAGTCCTAATCGTAAATTAATAATTTTACTTTAACCCCTTAAATCCCAGTTTTTTTTAAATGATGCCACTATATTTTAGATTTAAAAAAAACCCCACATACTAAGTAGATTATTTTATTTAAATTTTTGGGATTATAACAGCCTAGGATATGTGATTAGCAGCTACATTGGTTTTTCTAGAAAATTATTTTTTGTTCAATGTCAAATATTCAGCCATACTACTCTGCACACAAAATGTGCTTTTCAAAATCAGGCTATTCAAACTATTATACACGACTTTCTACTTTCATTGAGTAAATTTTAAATATCAAATATTCATTAATTTCCAGACTCCTTTATATACCCAGTTTTGTCATGATTTTATTTTGTCGTTTGTAAATCATGATCTTTCCCAACCATAGCGGAGTGGTTTTTGTGCCTACACCTAACCACACATTAACCACAACATTGTTGCGATATAAGAAAGCGTAAAGTTTGACCGGATCTGCCGCGGAATAGCATACAAATGTACTGTGTCAGTGGTTTGCAGAAAGGTATAATGCCAACATTTTATTTCTGGAAGTAAAACTGCGCTGCCTCCAAAGAAATATTACGGCCAAAATTTACAAAAGCTGAACTTGACATGAAAGATTTGCACAGATGTATCTTGCCAAATATGCGTACCTTACCATACCTTTACCTTTCACTGGTAAAATGTCATTGTAACTGAGCATTTATAGCAGTGTATTATTAGTACCCCTTGTTTCTGAGTGACATGTTCAATATGGGTTTAATGTTCTGAGTCCACGCTGTCTGGGTGTCTACATATATTTGGCGATAAAGTGTAAGTTGTATGTTTTTATTTTATGTGTTTTATGTCTTTCATCAATCAGCTGAGGGCTTTTTTAAAAAATCTTTTCATGTAAAATTATATCAGAGCTTCACTTTGCTGCAATTTCCCACTGGGATTAATAAAGCACTCTGTCTGTCTACTGTATCTACACTTGTGAATGCACAATGAGCAAATTAAGTTGTCACCAGGGGTTTGGCTGAGTTGTATTTATTGAATATTCATGCACTCACAGGACACCTGGCTGGATGTGAAGCCAGCAGGAGGAGGCGTTGCTCTGAGCACAGGGAGGGCTTTTAATATTCCCTTTCCACGTTTGCATCTTATTAGATTGTTATTTTTTCATAAGTTGACTATTATCATGTGAGTCTGTGTTGCATATGTTTGTCTCACGCTGTTAAATTAGAGTCTTTTTTCGTGATATTCATTAAAAACTCATGATTCATTCACTACTTTTGTTTTTGTCCTGGGGTCAGGATGCCCTGGGGGGGGGTGAGTTTAGGCGGTTATTCATTAAATGCAAAAGCATATTTTCTGGAATTAATATCTACAGCATCTATGATTTTTGGAGGAATTAATCTAAAAGACTGTAAATCATTTGACTAATTTCAGCATTTAGGCATCTGGGAAGAGGTTAGGATCACTGCAGTAGATCAGGAGGTTGAAAATTAAAAATGTTAAGCAAATCAAACTTCTGATTGAATAATTGAATAATCGGTATCAGCCCTGAAAAACCACTATCCATCGACCCCTACTTTGGAAAGTAATGCAGTCATGTTGCCAGAATTCTCTGTTGGCCTCGCCTAATTTTAGCGTCCAGCTCTCGTTCACTGAAATTTTGTTACTGTTTAATTGGATAACAGTGTTACATGAAAAAAGGCCACCCAGAATTTATTCATTTCAACGAATACAGATCTTATTTTCAAACCGCTGTGACCTCCTCTGACCTCCTTTGCCATCTTCCCCTGATCTTTCTTGAAGTAGCAGCGCTCTGAAGTGCAGCAGGCGCCTGTTCATAAGCTGCTGCTCCCCAGGTATGCTCTTATTCTGTCAAACATCTCTCCTTTAGTCCCTAAACCCTCCTCTCCTGCACCCCCTCTTTCTCTCATATCTGTCAAGCTTGTCTCCTCTGCGACATGGGATTCATACATGTTCCTTGTCAGAGTCAGAGAGGTCAGAAAGGTCAGGCTGCATGATATTGTCAAACTGAATAGATGTAAGTGAATAAATCGCTGGCGCCTCTCTTCTCGTCTGGCACCACAAAGGACAGTGAATGTAACTGTGTTGACAGAGACATAGGAGGCAGGAGAGGGAGAGAAAAAGAAAGGCAGACTGGATACAAAGGTGTTTGTGTATAGTGGGTTTTACAAGGTCTAATTTTCGTGGGACGAACACCATTTAAATCATTTTGTCAACTACTTATGTGAACAATATTCTCCATGAAAAGCAGATGGATTACGTGACAATACCAAGAATAAAATAATGTTGTCAATACACAGTGGGACACTGTTGTTTCTCACATGCTGTCCAAAGAGTAAAATCCTATCAAGGACATTTAGTTCTTATTCAGTTGGTATTTTTTTCAATCATGTCAATCCAAATTTAACATTAAATACCTGCAACAATACATAGGAACATAATAGAGACTCTATGATGGAGCATTGACAAGAAAATCTTATATTCAACAAGCAGGCTGCATCTTAAATGTAGGTCATTGTTTCATGCAAACTCCATGAGAAATTTATAATTCTTTTACTTTATGAGAAGACTGACAACATTTTTAACCACATAATAACCGATACATTTTCATCTAAGGAGGAAATGATGGTGTGATGTCTCCTCACAAACTGTCCAAACATACATACACAGGTGTGTTTACACTGTCACCAAGAAAACCATATATAGTTGGAATGTTGTCAAAATGGGAACATACCCTTAGTCTGCGGTGTTTGTGCTGCATAACTCAAGCTACACCATTTTATTTTTTTTTAGCCCTTAAATTAACCCTTGCTGGTGATAAACTCTACATGGGACGCCCTGTCGCAGAAGAAAATATTGGGTGTGCCTGGTGGCCTTATAGGCTTCAAACGTGGGTGTTTATGATGACTTAGTGACTCATCAGTGTGTTTCCAGCAGCTTTTTTAGGATTCAAACTCGGGTGTTTGCAGTTACCTGTAAGTGTGTTTCCAGCAACTTTCTGGCTTCAAATGTGGGGGTTTGTAGCAACCCGTTTATTGTGTTTCTGGCTTCTTTTTTAGGCTTTAAACATGGGTGTTAGTAGTGTTTCCAGCATCTTTTCAGGCTCCAAACGTGGGTGTTTTGTTGCTACCTTTCAGGGTGTTTCTAGCAGGGTTTTTTGGCTTTGAACAGTTGGGGTCTTTAGCGACTCATCAGTATGTTTTCAGCGAATTTTTAGGTTCCAAATGAAGCTGTTTGTAGCGACCCATCAGGGTGTTTCCGGGGGCTCCTTAGGCTTCAAATGTGGATGTTTTGCAGCAAACCTTCAGTGTTTCCAACAGCTTTCAGGCTTCAAACATGGGTGTTAATACATAAGTGGGTTCCTTGCAGATTTTATGGCTCCAAATGTGGGTGTTTTGTAGGGACATATCAATGCATTTCCAGCAGATCATCAGGCCTCAAATATGGGTGTTTTGCTTTGACCCTTCAGTGTGTTTTCAGCTGCTTTTGGACTTAAAACATGGATGTCTATTGAAGCCTCTTGCGGTGTTTCCAACAGAAATTTAGGCTTCAAACTGGGGTGTTTGTAGCAACCCATCAGTTTGTTTACAGCAGCTCTGTAGGTTCCATATTAGGGTGTTTGTAGCGACCAGTCAGAGCGTTTCCTAATCCAACTCCTTAAAGTGTGACTGGTGTTAAACCACATTCTTTATATTATAAAATATATCTTCAGTGCACACAAAATGATCCACAATGCTCATTACCTGCTTGCCACTCGTATCTCTTGTGATGCCAGCCATAAGATGTAATGAGGTCCTGCTCTCCTTGTAGCATGTCTGTCACAGTCGAACTTGTTAAAATAACTCTGCGGCAGTGACACCAAACCAAATTGCAACACAATTAGTGCAAGCATTTTCGCCAATTAAGTTGACTGTGATTAAGATTTTTGTCTCACCTCATGCACACTTTCTTTACTCACTCTGCTTTGTGTTGGTGTTTCTGTCTCCATAACACTGCAGTAATTGGTGGACCTGTAATGGCCTCCATCTATCACTTTTATCTAGGGGGAATCTTTTCCACCCATTAGTGTGGACACTGAGCCAAATGAGTCCAACAGACATTTCAACACAGATAACTACACACTCACCACACGCATACTGTACACATGCAAGGAAGAAATTTTTTGCAACGCATATATTTTTTACTAGAGAAGGAACACAAAACAATTGTACAAAGTAAAAATAAAATAATATTTAAGTTCTGAAGTATTTAATGTTAATCCAATCAATTTTAATTTTTCATTTTGATTTTAATTAATGAATATTTGATATATTTGATTAGGACTGATGTTGGTTAAAAAAAATAACTCAAAGTTAAAAATTATGTTTGTATAATATTTCTTCTATAGCCTAATTTTGAAAAGCTTATTTTGTGTGCAGAATGTTACGAGTGTGTGTAATATTAAAGTGGGCCCTAAGGGTTAATCTGATAATGGAAACGCAAATCAACACATGGTTTGACTCTGTGCGGCCAAAAGCACCAGTGGAAAAAAACATATAGGGTTGTTTTTGGGTAGGAGCCTTGAGAGGAATACTTGTTGGATGGTGCTGGATACTTCCTGGCTCTGGTTGTTTGCCACTAACACATCTGCATGGATGAGCAATTTAGCTTCTATGGACATCAAATCTGCAACTTTTCAGTTTACTATTAGCCTCAAACGGTCAGAGTGCCATGTAGATTCAGCATGTTTGCATTAGTGTGACGCAAATTACTTTGATGCGACTACCTGCTGTCCCACCTGCTGCCCCAATTTTACTACATTACAGAACACAAACACACACACAAACCTCCCACGCCCCAAAACCTAATTAGTCAATTTTTAGATGAATAAACCATATTTATCATCTAACCTCCCACAAGAAATCGCCAAACTGACAGCGCACACTTCCAATGAAACAAATTGTTGACAAAAAAAAACATAATTAATGAAGCAATCAGCCCGTGCCAGCCAAGCCTCTCATTGACACCCTGCTGTTGTATGAGATTTTAATAATGCTGTTTAATGACATGCTCCACGTTGGCTGGCAAATGCAGCTCCATATGTTGTTACAGCTGTGGGGAGCAGGGAATCTACATGATCTACACAGCTTCAGAGCACCAACCCCTGCTGAGGTGGAGGGCTTAACGTGTGTGTGTGTGTGTGTGTGTGTGTGTGTGTGTGTGTGTGTGTGAGTGTGTATGACTTGCCTTGGCCCTCCAGAGATGCCTCTTTGATGGTTTTCCCTCCTTCACTTGCTCGTGTTTGCTTCTGTGCTGAAATAAGAAAACAGTAAATGTTCTTCAGACGTGTTTTCAGTTCATTTAACAGTGTTTCTCCACCACAAGTGATCATTCTTGGGCAGATTTATTGCAATAAACTTTCTCATACTCAGATCAGATCCCTGAGCATTTCATAAAATGAATTAGTTTTGGTTTGACATTTTGTCCAACTATTTAGTGGCATATAGGGTTCATTACATTACAGCCTCATGGGGCCACTAGCATTGATTTATATGTATAATCTCATTTAACTACAAAGAGATAAACGCATATTTGAATCTGGCTTTGTTCACACTCCTCAGGAGAAAATAACTGACTATTTATGAATCACATTTGGTCTCTGAACACGAATGATGATGTAATTTTCTTGCAAGCAGTCACTTTAATATCAGACTGTATTGTTCACTGGTGAGTTGCCCACTGAGCCAAACAGCTGCGCGTATATACACGAGTGTTTTAAGATGCACATGTGTGTTAATTATGCTCTGTGAAATGTGTTGATCCTGCAGAGCCTGTGGTTTTACAGCCCTGCAGAGTCTACACTGTGCAAACAAGAACAAAGACACGCTCATCTTCACTGTAACTGGATGTAGCTGTGCACATAAACACATAAACACAATGAGACCACATTCATCCAACTGCCCTCTCAAACTGCCAAACCATCTTTTTTATTTTTCAGCATACTGTTTATTGCACACATTGCTTTCAAACGTGTTTCGTTTAATGACAACAATGTCTCAAATATGAGCACTAATGTTAATATTCACAAGCTAAAGCCATTTCTGGCATTTCTTTTAAGGGTTAGGGTTGATATTACTCTAAAGTACCTAAATTCACTGTAAATTCTAATCCTTTTGTAAGGTAGAAAAAGTCTGGTCGAACGCACTTTTCTACTTCAGACATCCTGTGACATATTACTGCCTGTTGGTGAGGAATAAAATCATAGTAAACAGTTTAACCCTTTGAAGCCTTGAGTGACATCACATGTCTTATGCTGTTTTCAGATGGCTTTCACAAGTATTTAAACCTTTGTGCCCTGAGTAAAGTGGTGCAGTTTCTTTCAAAAACATGGCAAGAAAGCAACGAGCAATTTGTTAATAAATGTTTCACAAATTCCAAAAAATAGTAGATTTAGGAAACTTTTTTTAACATGAAGGGAAAAAAAGGAAAAAATAATGAAATATTGTCATAATTACATATTTAAAAATACATGTCACAAAATATCTCTATTTTTTGAGCACTTTTTCCAGATAATCTCTGTGATTTTTTTGGTTGTTTTTTGTGTTAACTTTCTTTTTATTTTTTCCTTTTCTTAGTTAGCAAAGTTAGCAAACTGTTTCCCAATTGCAGCAGTAGGACAGCAGGATATTCACTAGGATTTTCATTAGGCAGCAGAATATTCACTATTAGTAATTCTTTTAATACAACACTTGGTCTTGAAGTGTTAATAAAAATATTGATAAATGAAGCTTTAACAAGTGCATAAAAAAACTATCCTAAAAGTGAGCACTTTTACAGACTAATGATGGCCATGTTTCCACAGAGCAGCTCATGTGTAAAATAATATCATATAACTGATAAGAACTGTGGCTGCAGCTTTGACAATAAGGGTCTGGGGATCTAACAAACATATAACCAAAACACACCTGCGCTCACATCCACACACACATACACACACCCTGACACACTGACACTGCCTTTGCTCTCCCACACAGCCCTCCCTCTGTTCACTGCAGCAGCTGCCTAATGTTGCATCAAAGACCCAGACGTTCACAGCCAAGCCTGTGATGGAGAGTTTTTTTGCTTTTTATCACCCTCTCTGATGGATCTTCACAGCGTTAATGCCATGTGCCAAGCTGCCGCTCCATCACTAGACCCCATGAACTATTACACAGCTCCTGAGAGAGCACGAGGGGAGCATGAGAGAGCCGAAAATAAAAGAGAGGAAAGAAAGACGGGGACAGAAGAGACACCAGCCGCCGTTGCCGGCTGCACTCTCTCTGCACTGCAGCACAACAGAGGGTGTGATTTATCCGCAGGTTGGCCTGGGGAGAGCCGGGTAACACCATTAGCAAATGAGCCCTAATTCACCCAGACAGCAGAGAACTCGCTTCCTGTGGTCTTTTAGTTTTTGACTCAGAGCCCGAGGCCAAGTGCCAACGCTGCTCAGGAAGCTGCTTCTCTCTGAGAGTTCACACCTGTACTTCAGTTCCCTCAGTGCAGATCTGAGCAGCAAATAATCAGCTTAGCTTTTGTCCGTTTCCTCTGGGTTTCACTGGCCGGGTTTCCATTAACCCTTAAATTGCACAAATGCAAACACTGAATACGCCTAATGGAAACACATCAACTTTAAAAAAAGCTCCCATTTACTGCAAGATGCTCGCATGAGGTGCTATTTCCAGCAATGTGAAGAAGCCATACTTTGTAAAACTGCAATGGAAACACCTTTTTCACTTTTATAGGTCACATGATGAACAACAAAGACTCACGTGACTTTTTAAACAACATGCTGTGGTATGTGTGTACGGTAGAGCTGGACCCATTTATATTTTGCATAGGACGAATGCCATTCCAGTGTTTTTCCTGCTGCTGCGCTTCTCACAAAAACAATGACGGGAACAATCATTTCACCCAGTGGTTATTAACGGGTTTATTGACCGAGTCAAGCCATTTTTGTGTCGGTGTGGAATTGAATGTGTTTATATGGTCTTGGTCTTGACTGGGTCTTGCCCTGCTTTGGACATGGTCTTGACTTAGTCTCGGCCCCTTAAACTCTTGGTCTTGTCTCGGTCTCGGCACACTCTGGTCTCAGTCAAGTCTTGATCTCAGTTAGAGAATAGTTGTATCCCCGACCCTCCACCCCTGCCGACAGAAGCTCAGATGAATAGCTGTTGATTTATGGCGAAGCTCCGGAGCTAACAATTTGCTGACATTAACCCCGTCACTGTGCGTGTGACAGTTTGAGAACCAAATAATGCATTTGTTTTATGTTTTTGTAAGGAGGCCCTAAACTCTGATTCTGTTGACACCTTTTGAATCCTCAAGAATCGCTCAGTTTGTCATAGAGGTGGACACCTTTTATCCAAAGTGACTTAACAAAAACATCAGTATCTTTTGCATGACTAACACCAGCCTGGAAGTAAGTGCATCATACTCATGAACATCAACAGTCACCTGAGCGCTGAATATGGGTTCAAACAGGAGTGAAAACAAAGCATCAATATTCATGAAACCCAAAACGTGCAGAAGTCCACATTAAAAACCGTATAAAAGGTCTCTGATGTTTTTGGCGTCCGGGTTCATAACAAGCACCACGAGCCCACAGACCTCAAAAAACACTTACAGTTTTTAAATGATTTAACTTTATATTCAACCAAGAAAAACACAACCACTAAACTGCTTTTATGTTTTTTTTTCTCTGCAACTGCAGCAATATGCTTCTGTCTGGTAAATCATTTATGAGCAAGGATTTGAAAGAGTGTGCTGGAAGCTCTGAGTTATTAATAATGCACTCAGGACAGAAGGCAGGTAAGAGAAATACTGAGAGGTTCCCCAAATCTCCCTCCTGAGACACAACAGATTATACGGAGCAGAAATACTGTTCAGGCCAGTTTATCTTCTATTATTTTTATGTTTTTGGTGGAAAGTCATTAACATTCTTGGCTCAACATCTCAAATGGCTTTTTGTGTCCTTTTCAGTACATCATTTTTGTCTATAAAAATATATTTGTGTATTGATTATCTTATCATATATACAATTTTAAGAACTTGGTGTGGGCATGCAATTTTTTGAAATTTTCAAAGAGGAACTACACATTAAATTAGTTTTTTGTTGCCCTGTACTCATAATTAAAGATTCTTATTGGCATGAAATGTTAAACAGGCCTTTTTTTCAACAAAATATCGATTTTAACTTAGCTTTTTCTGCTGAAAATTACTTTCATGTCTATAACCAATATGACTTGAATGCTCTGTTAACGTGACCAAGTAGGCAAGAGTCTGAAATCTAATATGCTCACAGAGAACTCAGCAGCCCACACGTGTCTTTGAGCATGGACTCAATATTTGGAGCTTTTCAGTGAGTTCAAATAATCATAAAAACTTTCACTATAACTTCGTGCTCCATTCGTCATCAGTCCAGATCTTGACTAAATTGCACTGTAGTTTCTGTTTGAGTTTGATTTGGCCTTTGCACAGGGACTACCTCATCCATGTGCATCCTAATTTAATCTAATCTGCTTTGCATGTAAAACTGAGCTCAAGAGCTAAGCCAAGATCTAAAGCAAAGATGTGAAATTCCAAGTTTAAGCCAATGTATGCTCTCCTTAAGCCAAAGCCAGAGGAGATTCTGCCTACAGCTGCTGAAGAGACTTGTTTCTCAACCATAAGGTTTTTAAAATTACCATACAGTATATGTGCTGGGCAGAACTAAACTAAAAGAAACCAACTCCCATTGGAACTTGTATTAAAACATTTGTATTTCAAGCATTACACAAGTTTTCTTTTCACAAACTTCTATTATCATGTTTATCTGACATCTGTCTAAAGGTGCTGTGGTCAAGACAATTTAGGGACCCAAAACTGGAATCAAGGAAAAGAAATCGCTGCAAAAATTAAAAAGTCGAGGCTGGTTTCATCTGTAAAACCAAAAGAAATCGCCAGAGCGATATTTTTGTGTCTGACGCACATTTTGACTAGTAAGGCATAAGCTTCAGATGAGCTTTTATCCAAAAGCTTAATTCTGTTTACAAATATATGGAATTTTCTAAGTCAGATTCGGAGCACAGAGGGGAAACCTCACTTGTGATGTTGTATTATTTGATTTTCTTGTGTGTCATGTATAACGTGACACACACGTGACATCTTTTGATATCTGCGTGTGACAAAAGAGTAGAAAAAAAGACAAAAGTTGATCAAGACCTCAGATGTTGTGTTGTGGGAGGTGAAATCATTCCCAACATCAAACAGACCTCTGAGCTGACAAACACTAGCACGCAAACACACACACACACACACACACACACACACACACACACACACACACACACACACACACACGATTTCCCTTTCCATGAAATTTTCATCGAGGGGAGCTCCAGTCTTGATTAAAAAATTCCGGTCCCGGGATGGTGTCCTCCTGCAAGTGATGCAGGCAATTTTTTCGGGTAATGATGTGAATTTTGATTTATTCCATGCATCAACTGAAACCAGATGGATCCTCCACTTCAGCCTATTCCCCATTGGCCTGCTGAGTGACAGGCACATGCGCACACACACACACACACACACACACACACACACACACACACACACACACACACACACACACACACACACACACAAAAAAAAAAAAAAAAATATGTCAAACCAAATGTTATCAATTTTTTCTGGATGAAAGAGGACTATTATTAGACAGCGCGCGCGCGCACACACACACACACACACACACACACACACACAAACAGCTTTCAGCTATCTCGTGTCAAAAAGGAAATCTCAAAGGAAATGAAAATGTCAGATACAGAGGTAGACGCTGAAGTCCTTGCTTGTTTTTCTTCATATATTATCTCTTGAGTCTTCAGTCAAAATAAATTAATGAACTATAAAACGAACCTCAAGTGTCCATCAGCCAATGAGTCATCACAATATTATTCATATCTCCTGATGGCTGAAATATTTTCAAAATCAGTCCTATAGAAAAAAACAAGATAAACGTGCAAATGAAAAATATGTCAATACATTTGTAAATAAATGCATTAAATTAATGGCAAAAAACCCTGAGTTGAATGAATGTAGGCAAACCCATTCAGTTCATTATCAAAAATTAATAAACCAATCTTCTTTTATAATCAAACCAGGACAATATAATACAATGCATTGCACAAAGATAGTGTGAACTACTGTAAAAAAAAAACAACAAATAAATAAAGTAAATAAATAACAAAAGTAAGAATATTGTTTACACAAAATGTGAAAATACACAAAAGTAAGATCACTTCTCTTGTTATTGCATTATCCTTAAACATTATAATAATAACAATTATGGTTATTATTATTATTATTATTATTATTATATATATTTAGATAGCGAATAGATGGATTCACATCCTTTTTTGGTTCATCAGTGATACAACAAAACTAGCATCGTATATTGATTTTCAATTTTTGGGGCATACTCTGGGCAAAAACAGAGCAGCAGGACACAGACGCAGTGAAAAAAAACTTAAGCTTTCATTGTGCAGGTTGTAAGAATTTGCATTCACTCGCCTCTGCAGCAGCTGTTCTTATCCATCGATTTGATCCATCGTTCTGATCCATCTATCTGTCTGTCTGTCTGTCTATATACTCAAAATTATGGATATCTGTGGTAATATCGGTGCGCACAGTACATACGTGCCTGCAGCAAAACAAGTACCATTGCATTTTCAGAATGGTGGTACCGACTTGGTGCCACATCACTAATTTTTTATATCAGAAATTAAATGCCCTCAATTCTTTGAGAGTCACTGCCCAAAGCTGACTTGTGTCCACTGTGTTTAATCTGTTGTGTGAAAAATCACAGATGTGTCATGCCTCATCTCGCTGCACGGTCAAACGCAATTGACCCTCTTGTCGCTTAAAAACTCCCCCCAGGGAGGAAGGGGGAGGAGGGAACAAGATGAAGCCATGATGGGAAGTAATTATGCACAAGACAGCTCACTACGTCTTTGTTTACCCTTTTCAATTAGATTCTGTCCCTTCTTCTGGCTCGCTCATACATTCAGCATCAGGTTCGTGTGTGTGTCCATGTGTGTCCGTATGTGTGTCCGTGTGTGTGTCCGTGTGTGTGTGTGTGTGTGTTAGAAATAGTGATTGATTGGATACAAAGTTAAAGGTAATGAGGCTTAGAAAGAGATGAAGTGTAACAAATTGTTATGGATGGAAAAAAGAAAAAGATATCGGATCTTTTTCAACTTACAAACAATAGAATTGGTTACTTCCCCAATTACAGTGTTAATTGTTGGACAGCTTAAATAAGTTATAGTTTGATGCTGTGTCCTCTTACTGGTTTTCTGTACCTTCTTATTTAAAACTTATAAAAGAACATAAAGAAAGAGAGACTATGAGAGAAACCAGCCACAAAAATTCAACTGAATGGCAATTACAATTTCAAAGTGTAGTAATATAGCATTTATCGCATATGAATCGAGCATGAAGATACAAGACTGTGCTAATGTCTAAATACCACAGATGATGGGAAAGTCATTATATTATATTAGGGCTGGGCAATATGGCTTTAGAATAATATCCTGATATTTTTAGGCTATATTGCGATACACTTTATCTACAGTGTCTCTATATTTTGAAATCTCCTCTAAACTACTGTAAACTAAAACACAAAATTATTAAATGAACTACAGTTACAAACTCACTACTGTTATGATAATATATATATAATATAATATAATAAAGAAAAGTATAAAGTTAAATAAAGTACTGTTATATAAAAGTTAAATAAAGTATTGTTATAGTTAAATAAATTTGAAGGACTCAGCTTGTTTCTGGCCAAAAATGTTGATGTTTGTGCTGTGGACATGAAGTTTCCAGTCAACAGTTGACTGTAACCGTGGTATGAGGATTCATCCACTGCAAGATGGAAACAAACAGCTCTCCATATCAAATAATGCAAAGATTTCCAAGTCACTCTGGTGCTCCGTGGTCATAAAATGAGACTAAATACTCACGATCGGAGCTCTGCAGATAGACACAAAGCCTCACCTGCTCACTCTACCGACACTACCACCCATTAAGTTAAACTGTTACCGCAGCACCGCTAAATGTGATGATTTATTCTTTATAAGCTGGAAACAAACTAACAGCTCTCCAGTTCACATGTTAGTAGCATTGGCAAGTCATGGTAGTGCTCCATTGTTGTAAAATGCGACTAAAGACTCACCTTCTGAAGCTCTGCAAAAGCTCTGTTTTTTGTGAGTGTGTCTGTGAGGGGCAAAAACGAAATGCCGAAGCAAGTCTCATACCAAGGGCTAAAAAAATTTACATTCAATGTTTGTAATAAAGTAATTTTACACATTGCATGTGGAACAAGCCATAATGCATATAGTATATTCAATTTAGTCAAGTCACGTCAAGTCAATTTTATTTATAAAGTCCGTTATCACAAACCACAGTTTGCCTCAGAGGGCTTTACAGTGTACAACATCCCTCTGTCCTTAGACCTTTGACTAAGGAAAAACTCCCCCCCAAAAAACCCTATAACAGGGGGAAAAAGTGACTGAACAGGGAATCCCTATTCCAGGACGGACAGACGTGCAACAGATGTCATTAAAAAAAATCAATAAATTACCGCCAACACATAGGGTAGATAATAAATTGTGCCACATGGAAGCAACTTCAGCATACTCATACAGAGTGAAATAATAACAAGATGAGTCTAAAGTGAAAAAACAGGTCAACCTGTAAAGTTTCATTCAATTATAATGAAACCAATTGTCCACATGGTTTAATTTGTTTCAGTTAATTATTTGCAGATAGCACAAAACTGTGACAATGATTGAACGTAGTCTCCCGTCCTTAATTGATTAATCTCTTGATGTTCTCTCAAAGCAATTTTTTTCCTCAGTAATTCCTTAGTTTTCCAAAGGACTGTGCACTCTGTGCACATCACCTCTTATATTTACTCATCTCAGAGTGTGCAGTGAATGCCCGGCTCTATCTGTCTGTTTTCTCATCACTTTTTATCTCCACCGCTCATTCTGTCAGGTCTGCTTTGAAAACAGCCAGCCAATTAACTCTGGGACCATTATTAAACGCTCTACCTCTCTCACTGTTATCTCAATATATTCCTGTTGATAATAAATCAGCCAGCAGCTTCACTCATGAACTCCGAGGAAGTTTATTTCCTACAGGGGCCCTCACTTTGAAACAAGCTTCATGTCCGTGTCAGATAACTTTAACCCTTTGAAACCTGAGCAAACTGGCTTGATTTGTTTCAGAAAGACAATGGGCGACTTAGGAAGAAATGACCCCAAAATTAGCAAAAATAAACATGAAAAATGAACAATTTACGAATAAATAAATAAACACAATCAAAACAAAGAGGGGGGAAAGCAAAACAAAAATAATAATAATAAAAAATGTAATCAAGATAAATTATGATATTGCTTTTTCAAACATTTTCCCTAGCTTTTTTAAAAAAAAACATTTTTACTCCTTGCAGAGTTGCTCCTTGGTCTTTATCCTATTATCAAAAGAAAACCAGCAACAAACAATTTTCTCAGGGTTGAAGGTTAAAATACCTGTGAAAGGTGTCTGAACATACCACAAGAAAAAAAGATTTCGATTTTTTAAAAAGTACATAAAATAATTATCAAAAAAAGTGGAAAAAAATAATTTAAAAAAACGTTATTAAAAAATGAATGACCTAGGGAAGATACTTGAAAACTATTTATTTCCCTTGGTTTTTTTAAAATAATGTTCTCAATCTAGTTATTTGTTGCAATTTGTGGAACATTTCTTACCATTTTGCTCATTGCCATTTCTACCTGGTTTTTAAAATAAACTGCACTAATTTGAACAGGGTTTAATGGATTAAATACTTGTTTATCCAGGTGAATACAAAAGTGTCATCTGGCATTGGTATCGGCAGCATCAAATGACTCGGATGAGGGCCAAAACAACTTGATCCTGACAACCCTAATTTTGAACAACTGTCAAAGCGAAATTCCTGCCTCTCTCCACACCAAGCAACACAGCTGCAGCACTATATAAACTGAGACATCAGATGTAGGCAGACAGTCACTCTGCGCAGTGCAAAAACCCTTCCCCAGATGCGCTTTAATGATAACATCCTCTGTGCTGATCCTGTCTTACCCTACTGTCACTGCCCTTTCCACAGCCCGTTCACCGGCTGGCCCTCGCCCTCTGGATGATCGCATCTTATCCATCAGGGGGTGGAGGGGATTTACCTTCCATTAATGGTGCCTGTCTCAAATGGCTTGGCCTTTACACACACATACACACACAAGTCCACAGCTACTTCACAACTAGCTTCTTGAGTGGTGTCGAGATTAAAGAGCAATCACAAACTACTCCACAACTGATAGATGGGAAGTGGAGTCAATGCGATGGTGACCCACTTCTGGGAGAGAAGAGAAAACAGGGAGAAGTGAAGGGAGGAAACAAGGAGAGCAGGGAAGAGGAGAGGAAACAACAATCAGAAAATTTGTCATGAGAAAACTGAAATTTGTCTTTTAAGTGGCTCACAGAGGTACTCATAGAGTAACTAGAATTAGTGTCCAGTGGTTGTATGCCTCCGTGCACCAGTTTTTCTTACAGTTTACATCCATGTCTCACACACACACACACACACACACACACACACACACACACACACACACACACACACACACACACACACGCACTCTTACACGCACAAACACACACACACACACACACACACACACACACACACACACACACACACGTTCCCCCCGAGCAGCACTACAATCAGCAATTTCAAGATTAATATCGCCAATTCAGTATCTGACTAAATGTCTACCTTCTGTTCCTGAGATATGATGCTGAGTTTGGACAGAAAAGTGTTTTTGCAACATTATGATGTCACAGTGAAGTTGCCCTTTGACTTTTTGGATATAAAATATCATCATTTCATCATTTTATACTATTAAACATTTGTGTGAAAGTTTGTCATGATACACATGGCTGTCTTTAACTGACATGTATCTCTGAGATAACACAAAGAAATACTTCTAGCTATACAGCTTATAGATGTTAGGTGTACTTGGAGTGGATGTCCTACTTTTGTCACTTGTACATCTGTTGCACTCCTTGTCATTGTTGGTTGAAACCTCATCTACCGAGTGATAATACTAATAATAATACTAGCTGTATTTAGGTGAGCAGGATAGTAATACTAAGGTGCCTTCCCTCTCTGGTAACACTCCTGAAGGAGGGAAAGTTTGTCAATACATATACATTAGAGCCCAACCAATATATCAGTCCACCAATGTTATTGGCCAGTATTGGCCCATCACAGATATATCGGTATCAGCTTATATGTTGTGGTCTATGCTTGATCTAAAAAGTACAGCAAAATAATGCAGGAAAAGATATTTGGAGTCATTTCTAATTATTAAATTCCCTATTTACTTTAC
The DNA here is from genome assembly GCF_008729295.1 of Plectropomus leopardus. NCBI lineage: Eukaryota > Metazoa > Chordata > Actinopteri > Perciformes > Serranidae > Plectropomus > Plectropomus leopardus. Next base: position 33,936,253 of record NC_056468.1, on the reverse strand, counting down.
TGTTCTAGTGCATTTATGCCGTTTTTGATGTCAGGCTGTAACATATCTTGCCTCCATCATTTCTTTGTCACAAATATATGATAACGAAATCTGAGGAATAACTGCACTGCATGATTGCATATTTCTACAATATCGAACGACATATCAATATCAGAATTTTTATAATGGTATGGCATCGGCCCCAAAAATCAAGTATCGGTAGTGCTCTTATATATATATATATATCTGGGCATTTGGTTAGACATAAATCCTAAATTTATCATAGGGAATTTTAAGAGTCAAGATAACACTCAGTTTTGTATAGATTAAAGTTTCTCTCCATCATCAAAAACACGTCTGATTTCAGGCATTTTCTTGTATCAGCTTGACTGTGAGGAAACCATCTAAAGATCTGCTTATCTTACTTCTTCGTCTAAACTTGACACACTTTATCAAGCTGTTTTGAGATATATTTCAAACTCTTACGGTGTATAGGACTTATCACTTGTGCAGCCTCGTCTGATTATATAGGCAGATATATCTTTACAAAATATCTGCAATCTCAGATCCAACACTTTTGCCTACACTTAAAATGTCACCTGTTCAGACCGAGGCAGGAAAGATTATTATTATTATTATTACTTTATTATGGCTCTTAGTCTTGTACTGACCTGCAGGCTGAACTCAATCATGACTCCCTCATCTCTATTACAAGTTTCATACAAAAGTTAACAGATATCCTTAACCAAAACTATAATGTCTTTAACAGCTGTCTGACTTTTTAAATACATTGTTTTTGCTTGTGTGATAATTAATTCTGACGTTACAGCTCCAAACTGCTGCAGGAAAATCTTGGTAATCATACAGCATAATATTGAAAATATGAAACTGCGTGGCAGCAAATACATAATATCATATCACGTTGTGTTCAAAGTAAGAGTTATTGTGAAAAAAACATCTACTTCTTTGCCAAAATGTGTTAATTTTTTGGGGGGAGGGTTAATAAAATCTTGTGGAATCATCCCTATTCATGGAGGAATTTAACAGTAGAAGTAAAGCAAACTCACCCAAATTAAAATCAGATTGTTTGCATAATATGAGCACTTTACTCCTCAAGGATATTTTAATTTTGCACCGTTTTTAACCAAAAGCTGGTCTGACTGAATAATACTCAAATGTGTGCAGCATTAATTCAGAATAAATGCATGAAGAGGGACTTCTGCATCAGCTACCTCTGGATAAACAGAGACTATCTGGGGCACACAAAGCTTTAGCTCCAGTCACATTAAAAACCAGTAAGCTGGTGTACTGGCACACGACAACAGGAAACAGCAGCAGTGACGCAACAAAACTTTTACCGGATCTGCTGGCTAGAGACCAAAAACCCAACTAAAACAGAAAATATAAATGCATACACAGATACTCTGTATGACCATCATCAGTGCACTGTTGATGAGCTTTTTTTTGTTCATCTGTCTTTTTTTTGTTCACCCATCAAAGACCAAAACCATTAAATCTGCCCTACACAGACCATAAAATAGTCTCTTCAGGATTCAGAAAATTTCATCTCATTAAGTTCATTTTCTTTCCAAATTAATTACTTCCATTCCCTCAGAGGAGCTGTTTTAACCAGCCAATGATGAAAAGGGGAAGAAAGAGGGGGAATATCTCATCTCTCATTCTCCATTTGACCCAACTGTACGGCAGCCAAGCATGGCTGGGCTGGGTCTCAGCAAAGACTCCTGGGTAATAGGGTTTGAAGCAAAGGCTCATTACCTCCTCGATTTCCTTATGACCGGCTCAAAAACACTGCAGGCCTTCTGGGTAATTCTGAGACACAGACTGGGTCCAGATGTGTGCGGCTCAGATGAGCTGAAGTCCAATTTTATGCTTTTATTACAAAGAAAAGAGATAAGGATATTTGACCGTATCAGCTAAAAATTTAAACAAAAGATTCTCTCTAAGGTGCATTTAGTTGCACTGTCAGATGTGATATGGAGAAACAGTTTGATATAATAATTCAAACAAAAATTAAACTCTCTAGACTCAGACTATTCACAGGGTTTCCCACACATTCATTTATTTTTGGCAGCCAGACACGACTAAAACATATGCCAGATTTAAAATAGATTTTCTGATTTTTGAAGCTGGACCACTCATTCGAAGCACTGCTGAAATACATGTGCCATTAGAATATTCTGTACTTGTAAAAATGACCCATCAGCTCCTACGTACCCGTCCTTGTGAATTATCACTGGCCTGGTTTACTAATTCTGTTTTCTGACACGTTTGTGCCAGGGGAAAATTAGTTTATTACCTCTATTTTGCGGGTTTCTCTGCACTTCAAAAAAAAAAAAAATCTACAATCTGCATATAGACACTAATTTTGGGGCATCATTCCTGTGACACTTATCCAAGAAGATAAGATGAAATTTGGATTGATTAATCCAAGAAAAATAATTGAGACCACCGATAAAATATATTTGGAGGACTGCGCCTGTTAGAAATTATTTCTCCACTCGAAAATAGCCCTTGCAGTATGAAAACTGCTTACAGTGTGCTCTGTGGATTATCCAGAGTAGTCTTTAACTTCTTTGTGACCGCTGCACTGACACAAAGATGATCCCAAAAAAGGTCATGGGGTCGACAGAACAAAGTTTAACCTGAGGCAGCTTTGCAGTGCAGCGTGTCAGCACCAAACAGAAGACTGGTCGTTCTGGAAGCTCCCAGGTGCGACTGGATGCATCTGTGTGAACGTTTAGGATGGCGATGACAAAAAGCATGATTTACAAGCTCAAGTGTCACCGCAGTCCAACCTAATATCTGAGCCGTGCCCACTCTTCCACAAAGCTAGACGCAGGTCAAAGCCGTGAGCTCAATCTCTCTGCAGCCCGGCGAGCTCTTATCAAAAGAGCAAGCCTTTCTCATCTCGACTCCCTACAATCTCTCAGAGCGTCTGCCTCGGGCTGAGGCATGTTGACACTACACAAGCCAGGTGTAATGGAATTGACCTCCACTGCCAATCCGCTCCCGTTTCGCAAATAGACACATCAATAATATCCGCCACACTGGGCCGGTGCGGCACGAACTGTAAACTCAGCACATTGTAAATAAAGGTCGGACGGCTGCAGCAGGGACTACAACGAGCCTCCCTCTCTTTCAAGATGTCTTTTTAGCTGCGGGATGAGCGGGACAAATGTGGACTTCTACATCCATTACACAACAGAAAAGCCGTAGTTACAGGAGTTGTTGGAACAGCAGTTGTAGTAGTAGTAGTAGCAGTAGTAGTAGTAGTAGTAGTAGTAGTAGTAGTAGTAGTAGTAGTAGTAGTAGTAGTAGTAATTGTAGCTAATGTTTTATTCAGGCCTTTAAAGGAGTTTTTGTAGTTTTTTCCAAATTTAAGTTTACAATGTCACTTTCTCATTTAAAGGTTACATTTAATATTCTTAAATTTTTGTCACCAGCATTGAACATGTGAGTCACTTTAAAAAGTTGCTGAATTTCAGCAAAATGTTATGCTTTGTTTCCTAATGGTCTTTGACGAATAATTCAACATTTTGAGAGATACGGATATTCACATTTCTTGCCGAGGCTAACTGGCTGTCTGCTTTTGTTTTTGCAGCAACTATTATTGACTGCTATATTTTAAGTTAATTTGCAACAAAATAGCATCTTAATACCAGATTATTAAATCTTGTTTTTGCTGACCTCCAATTGCTATAAATTCTTACTTTGCTGCAATGTAAAGTAAGTAAGTTGTGTACTTCTGGGTGTCAGTACACCCATCAGTGATGTTTTTTCAACACTACAAAACACAGTGTTTTAGCCTGATGTTAGGGTCCTCTTTACTACAGTGGCTGACAAGAGCAAACGTGCTACAACAGCCCATAACTTTTCTATATAGCAGAAATGTGCTGCAGCTTCAGAACTTAAGATCACTCACAAAAATCCAAAACAAACGTAACAATGGAAATGTCCTGCAAATCAAAAAACATACTACAGAAAGCAAAAACAAATACATTCACTGAAAGGGTCTGCATGTTCAGTTTTTCTTTTCGTGAAATTTGATTTTCATACTGTAGTAAAATCAAAAGAAATCAATGGCTCAGTAATGTAATATAAATGATGCCATGGAGAATAGTCAGTGGCAATTTAAATTACATGTGATCTGTGGTGTTTTCTTTAATTAACTTTTGGGATGCAATGATGGTTTTGAAATCTGGTGAAGCTTTTTCTCCCAAAATGGATAATAAGACCTTTGGGGGGAAAAACTCCTCATTTGGGCTGCTCTGATGTTGTAATAATAACTGGTCATTATCCTCTCTCTGATAACGTCTTCCATTCTTTTCCTCACTTTCAGAGTCTCTGATTACTGGCTGGGATTTATAATCACACCTCGACAGCTCTGACATTTCATATTAGAAAGTGACATAACGAGAAATGAAAGGTTCGCTCAGTCAGACCACTGCAGGGCACCAACACATGACCAGAACATAAATGAGGGGATTAAAGACGCTACGGAAATACAAAGCAGCAGTTTAGAAGAAAGTGAGTCAATTGTGTCATTCAGGTTGAATTGATATATAAGTATTAGTCATATCTGCATAATATCACAAATTTTTATACTTACTGAGCATGAAAGGTCATTTTGACAGCTTTGTTTCACACTCATTGCAGCTTTCGTAAAGCGTGGGGGTAAAATGACCTGCTTAAAGGTAACAGCAGCAGCAGCTGTGAGAAAAGGGAAAGAGAGTGCCTTCTTTTATTTCTACTATATTGTATACAAGTGATCTCCATTTAGTTATTTCAGTTAGGTGTGTCAATGGTCAATTAGCCATTTATAGCAAATACTTACAAAGTTAGATTTGGAAGAAGAGGCTCTTCTCTTTGAAAGCACATTTAAGACAAGAACAACCCTACAAAAAACATTAAAGTCTTTCCTTTGCATTTTAAAAAAAGTCTATGTTCATATGATAACACTGAGAATGCTCCTGGTGTTACTGGATCTACAAAAACAACCTAAAACACTGTAGTATGCATGCCAGGCCAGTTGGCGGTATAACTTTGTAATGACACACCTTAGAAGAACACCGTGCGCAAAGTGCGGCTGTGACGTCACCGTTGTCACAGGGGCCATGTAAACGGCCCCTTGTATCCCTTTCCCACCAACACGAAATTGGTTACGCTCCAAAATATAATTTTGAACTTTTTTAGAGCAATTCAAGTTGGTTCTCAGCTGGAACAAAAAAAACAAGCAAGGTTTTCTTGACCTGAAATGCTAAGCGTGATGACATATTTTCTAAGTTGGAAAGACAGGATGGAGAAGGCAACAATACAGAGGTCAAGTGACAAATCGCAGAAAAGAAAGAGCAATCATTTTATCCTCCTTTCCTCTGTCTAGATTTAAACTACCAACCATTTGATTAAATGCTTTATTTTTTTCTACTTTATCTGGACTAAGCTTTTTTTTCAACTGCCTGGCACTGATACTCTTATATTGTGAACATTTAACACAAACTCCAAAGCTTTTTCAATAAATTGAATGTACCGCCACAATAAAATGCTGCTCAGAGGGATCATAATCTGAGGGGTTTTTTACAACACAAAAAACATGCATGGGGAAAAAAAAGTAATTCATTTCATTATCTCTGCAGAGTGGTATATTGGTGGTATATTTATTTTGCCATTTTGTAATTAACAAAAATGCGAGTCAAGGAGAGAAAAAGCCCTGAGAGCAGGTGATAAAAACAGACCCTCGAGGCAGTTCATGACTTCCTCCAAAGTGTTTGTCAAAATGTGACGCCAAAGTGAAATGTTGCTTTAATTTCCAAACTAACACCTCAGTTCATCATCACTTCCATCACTAATGGTGCTAATGATGACAGGACCCTGAGTAATACATCTGTATTAGTTGGTGTCACCTCTCATTTCATCACCTCTTAGCAGAGCTGTTGCCACTGAAAATCACCTGAAGCCCTCACAATCCTTAAGTGACCTCTGCAAGTTCAGATGGGGTTTCGATTTTGTGGGTAAAACCACCCGAATTAGCAAAACAAGTATTGGTATTCTATGTTTTTGCAAATGACAGATACATTACATTTGTACGGGATATGCTGAATTTTTACGTTTCAGCAACACTGTGGTTAAATTGAGGTTGCATTTATGCAAGCATAGCGATGTCTGGGTGAGAAACAACCGCTACTCTCAGAACTATATCGGCAGGAAATGCAACGATACCTTGAACAACCACTTTTCATGGCGCAATCCCACAAAAAAACCACCCACCTTTGGTGGCGAAAATAAAATGAACTGCAGATGTGCTGCAGCTGACATGCAGCTCAGACGCGCCTGACAAGCGCTGCTCGGGCGAGCAGTCCGTGCACTGTGTGAAACAGTGTGATGCGTTGACGCATGTTACGTGAATAGACGTATTTACGTAATTGATTATGTCGATTACGCTGACGCGTCGCCCCAGCCCTAAATTTGATCAAACCTGCATTTTCAAAAGTATCCACATAGGTGAGAACACGGCCGACACTAACCTTGTGTTTTTAACCTTGTGTTTGTAATGAACCGTGGTCGTAACGGGGTTTTTGAAGACGGTGCCACCGTCAGCAGGCCTGTTACATCTGACAGAGTTTATTAAGTCGAGGTGATGAGCTGCAACCCCAGACAGCAGGGGTTGTGATGGCAGCCACTTCTCCTGTCAAAACTGATTAAGGTATCAGAGCTCATGTCTGGGGAAGGGACGCATGGGTTGTGAGAGGGAGGGGAACAGCCGACACTCTGACTACAATGTCCCACACAAGGTAATGTCTCAATAATGGGATGTGAACACTCAGATGGGGACGGCTCTAGGAGAAGAGGAAATGAGGGAAAGAGGTCAGGAGGATGGGATGAGGAGGGGAAATGAGAATCAAAGAGTGATGTGCTATCACAGCGATCAGTCCTCAACAGATGGGCTTCCACCTGGGTTTCTCCCCGGGGAAATGGCTTTTCATGGGATGTCAAAAACTGAGGAAAGGGCAGGAGGCCAGGAGAACCCTTTTACTACTTTCTCAAGGGGAGTTTGGTGGTGTCCAATATTTTGGCATGGACATTTTATTGGTTTTCTTTATATTTTTATCCAGTGATTTATTATAGGTGGCCTTTTGTGTTGAGGGGCATAGTGGTGGGGTTTTGCTATTTGTTTTGCACTTGTTTTTTTTAGATTTTTTTTTTTCTTTTGTTTGGTATTCTCTGCCTCAAAGTTTGGTTGCCTTCAATGTTATTGTGAAGATTTCAGGTGGGAGGTTTTTATGTTCAAACCAATGTTAGCTAGGTAGCAAAAAAACACATTTACAGACAGCTGACTCCACCATCAACTACAAGCTTACAAAAAAAGCCTTAAAAGCACAAAAATCACAAGCAACAGCATGCATAAACACGGATAGCAAAATAGTGGGATGAGGTACTCTCCACAAATACAGACTGTAACTGTTCTGATACTTTCATCACGCACTAAAAGATGTGAGATAAGAAGATCAATATTGCGAAGAATTAGAGGGAAAACAGCAGCCTGCAACAGCAATATTTCATCAGTCAGACTACATGATGCATTGATTCTCTCTGTCCACGCTGCTCTCATCACCGGTTCAATGATTGCACACAAAAAAAAAAACACTCCTCCATCCTGAGCAGCAGCGTGTCCTGAAAATACTCTCTCTTGGCAAAAGAAGCTTAGCCGTGTTGAGAGGCTGCGCTGCATGTTTACCTCCCGTGTTACATGGCAGCTGGCTCGGAGCAAAATAATCCCCAACTCATTCAACATGTAGTAGATTCCTGACAGTAAAGAGAACGGCATGCTGTTTTAAGTGCTTTTTAGTCACGTTAAAGGTACGCTTTCATTTCAATGCTCACAGGAGAAAGGACACAATGGAAGTGTGATTCTACAAATGTGTTTTGTTTTTTTTACCAGCTCATCCAGATGTGTGGTATCACAAATGTTCCACCACATGTCGGGAAAATGAGCTTGAATTAATCTGCAGTCTGGAGGAAGGAGTTAAGCCACGCAATCCAGTCTGCATGATGTTATGCAATTGTCTGACTCACTGATGGAGGTCAGTTTTAGTGCAATTCTTTCATAAGAAATTGCTCTGTGATTTACATGTTCCATATAAATCTATTGTACGCTGAGCTGTTGGGCAGTGATTCCCAATTCAGGGTCGAGGATTCTTCAAGATAAATCTTAGTGCTCATTAGATCGTTGGAGGAATAAGAGAAATAAAAAGCATGTTGCACTACCTGCTCTGTGCCAAGGAGCGAACAGACCGTAAAGCATTCATCAGGTGGTCAGAAACACAACTCAAGATGAATGATCATGGTGCTCAGTAACTGCTGTTTCAATATGTGTATATAAGCAACTGTTTGCTAACAAGTTCCCCGCATCAACTCAGTCTATCAGTATTGTTCAAAGTTAAGAGCACTGAAGTTTCTGCCATTTGGAGGATGTAATCAAGTCTTTTTTGTACCTTTTAATTGCTAGGCTACATTTGCATGCAGTGACAGCCCTCTCAATCATTAAATATATGTCTTTTGGGGGCTGGCGGTGGCTGAGTGGATAGAGCAGGCACCCCATGACTAAAGGCAGTGTCCTTGCCGCAGTGGCCTCAGGTTCGACTCCCGCCCAAGGCCCTTTGCTGCATGTCGTCCCCACTCTCTCTCCCCCTTTCACACTACTGATCTGTCCTAGCTAATAAAGGCTAAAATGCCAAAAAAATAACCTTTAAAAAAAAAAAAATATATATATATATATGTCTTTTGGAAACGGTAAAAAGGGGCTTCTGTCGTCAGCCACTTGCTTCAACTATCACTTCCCTTTGTGCTGTCTCGATTGGTTTGCTTGATTGTAATGTAACTAAGCGGGGACGAGATGAAAGGCCTGCAAGGACAAATGATCTCCTTGGTGCAAAACCGTGTTAGATTCAAACCCTACAAGGCAAATCTGGAGTGTCACTGACTTTATGAGGGGACCAGTTGAGTTACTTCAGGTTTTAAGGGTTGCTTAAAGTGGTTTTATCACCTCATTCACCCTTGTGTTTGATTAACTTTAATATGTACTTATTTTTTTATTACCAGTGAATCAACTGATGGTAAGAGGAGTTGCTTCTTGTGACAAACCTATGATTAGCCAATGACCTAACAAGCAGTTTCCTTCAGCTGAAGTGTTTTTGAAAGCTAAAACTTTCACAAACTACTCTGGTGGCCGAGGCTACTGCATATGGTACCACCTGCTATTCAGTACATGGACATGACTGAAGGAGCCGGGGATCAAACTACCAACCTTCCAATTAGAGGATAACCCGCTTTACCTCTGAGCCACAGCTGCCCCCCAAAAAACTCATTGGTAGAATCTCAGCTAAGCTTAACTAGCCACAAAGGCACTGTTCTTATAATGCATCCACGCGCTCCATCGCCACAGAGGTACACTGGACCTTCCCGTTTTTGCGTCTTTCAGATTATTTTTTCGGTGTCCCAGCCCACTAAAATCCACAGTCTATTATCCAGCGGCCGCACGCCACTGTCACAAGTGGAAAGGCTCAGACAAACCCACTGTATGCTACCTGACCAGCAACAAACAGCAAACAGATAGAAAGCAGCTAGCTGGTGATCACGGTGGAGCAACTAACAGCTGCCCAGAAACATGACCTGATGAATCTGCCAGCTAGATACGTAAATCCGCATCAACATGTTAGCTTTATGAAATGCTAATGTATTTGTTTTGTTCTGCTGCTCCCATCTGCCCCCCAAAAAAGTATCTAACTCCATTATAATTGTATTGATTTTTGGTTTTCTCCCCTCAGTTTTCCCTCTGATTCACCTTCCTGTTTCAACATTGAGGTCTCGTTCTATCTCAGTGTTGCTAATCTCTGCTTAGCTCAAGCATTAGCACCTGCGGTCAGGTTTTGCTGATAAAATCTTACTTGTTCCCCTTTAAAATTGCTGCTTGATTAAACTGATACAACAGTAACAGAGATCTGGCGCTAATTTTCATGAGCAGGGTTCAGGGAGGAGGACCCCAGGACGCAGAGACATCATTAGGGGAGACAGCCCGAGGCGTTGCCAAAGGCACTGGATGCACTGGACGAACCTGGGTCGTCGAAAAGGACTGGTGGAGAAACACCGGGACCAGAGCCAGACAGGAGGCCCCTGACTGGCCCCAGGCATCGGCCCTTCATCCCTGAACCCTCACTCACAGCTCTGCTGCGGGGCCCCTGAGGCCGACAGTGTCAACACAAGAAGTGCTGAAGCAACAAGGAAGAACCTGGTCGTTTGTAATAAAAACTGCCTCTATTGTTTTCGAATGAAGCTATGAATGTCTTTTGTTATATTTTAGGACATTATCACCCTAAAAAAAGGCCTCCAACAAATTCCTTACGCTGAATAAAGTTGTTCATCAGATTAGTTAGTATTTTTACCTATTTAATTAACTTTCGTTAATAAGAAATATAATTAAGGTAGGGTTATTATTACAAAAATAATAAAAATCACAATTATGCTCACTGATATTGAAATTGATACGGACTTATATATACACACACACATACATATGTGTATGACTTTTAGCCACATTAAAATTAAAGTAGTAAGTTTTAGGAACCATATACTACTTTATATTCCTTTCATTTATAATTCATAATACAGTTGCTCATTGTTTTTAATGATTGTTTTGATAATGTAGGGGGGTGGGGATCCAACAGTAATCTGGGTATGCAGAGTTACAGGACGACAGGTTGAGTTCTGACACTAAGAGGAGCTTTTTTGACAGAAACAGTATGATGTCACCCTCTAGAGGCAGGACAGAGGCTCACATGTCTAATCTGCACTTGGGTAAACCATCTGTTCATTCAATACTAATACTATTAGCATGACAAAAAACAATTCATATGTCTCAGTACATTGTATTTCAAATGCAGTATGCCAAAAATACCAAAATGTTCAATCTATCCAGTTGGATTTTGCACTATGCAAATCAGCAAGCCTTTGTGGCTATTTTGACCCACAATCCTCTGTGCAGCCGAAGATAAATCACAGCAGCACACTGAGCTGCAAACAGATATGAGCTGACTGACAGCTGACTGACAGCTGACTGACAGCTGACTGACAGCTGATTGACAGCTGATTGAAGGTCCATGGATGGATGACATTTAAGCGACTATTGACCAGTTGAATGGTAATAATTGTAATATGAATTGTTTATATGAACAAAATTATGATAGAGGTTACAAAAAAAAAAAACAAAATAATGAAAGAAAAAAACCTGATGGTGAAATGCATATGTAGGCCACTGCTATAAATATAAAATGTAAGCATCAAAACTGTATGCAGCTATAACTTAAAAGTTATATCTGTCTGTCTATTTTTTTTGTTTTACCCATGTTTTTAAAGGAAATCAACCCAATTTGCTCAGGTTTCAAAGGGTTAAATTGCATGTGAAAAGCGTCTCAATGCAGTACAGGAAAGCCAAAGCCGACACGGGTTTCAAAGGGTTAGTTGCTCATTGCTTCTTCCCATGTTATCGAAAAAAACTTTTCTCATTACTTTTTATGAAAGTAAACCAAGTCATAATTTGTCCGACAATCTATTTTGCTTTACGTTTTTCATTGCCTGTAAATATTACCAATTTTGTTTGTCCGCTTGTTTGTAAAATCATTCTTCATTTCTTTATTTTTTTTACGTTTGAAATAATTTAAAAAAAAAAAAATTATTATAAAAAGAAGCACTAGTTAAGTGTGTGTGGTTAAATGCTCCCCTATAGTGTAATTTAGCGATACTAAGTTATCTGACCTCTAAGTAAAACAAAATGTCATTTCTATATTTTTACATGTATCTAAATGACACATAATAATTTCAAAAATCATATCAAATTAAAGAAAAACATTTACAAAAAACTACTTGTTATCTGCATCTGGTTCAATGCTCCCCCAATGTTGTGTAGTTTAACATAAAACCAAGTGCCATTTCCCAGTTTTCACATGTTCAAAATAACACATCATTTTAAAAATTGGATAAAAAAAAAGTTAGTAGTTAGTAGTTATGTGCATGTGGTTCAATGCTGCCCCAACACTTTAATTTATTGTAAAATAAAGAGTCCTTTCTCTATTTTTTATGTTTGAAATAACACATTATGATGTCAAAAATCGTATCAAATTTTTTTAAAAAATTAAAAAATAACTATTTATCTGCATGTGGTTCAATTCTCCCACACCAATGTTATTTAACGTAAAACAAAGTGTGACTTTTCCATTTTTTTTTACATATTTAAAATAACATAATTTCAAAAATCAAGTCAAATAAAAAAATAATTTAAAAAAATAATTAAAAATTAAACTACAAGTTATCTGCATGTGGTTCAATGCTCCCCCAACTTTGCGTAATTTCTCCATTTTTGCATGTTCGAAATAACATAAAATAACCCATTATTTCGAAAGTTTGAAAAATCAAGTCAAAAAAAATAAAAATAAAATAGTATGTGTAATCTGTATGTGTTGCCCCAAAACTCGTGTTTGATTTAAGGTATTTTTGCTGACCTTAAAATAAGTGTTGTTGACTTATTCTGTCAGGCCTTTCCCACGCATGTACACACCCCGAGAGGGGACATAAACAACACCGGTGGGAGTAAAATAGTAAAACAACTAACATTATTTTGGACAGATGTAAAACCATGTCAACATTTCGCTTTTCCCACTCAGGTAAACACAGGTAAACACGACAGGACACTCACCTGTCCTCCTCAGCGTCCGTTTGCTCCATTCTCGATTTCACCGTGTAGTCCAGCTGCTTTTACGCTTATAGTCCTCTCAGACAGGTGTTTGACATCCTGAAGGTACTGTCCTCTCTCCGAAAAAGACACACCGAAAGACAAACAGCGTCTTCTTCAGTAAGCTAGCAGTTAGCCGTTTTGTTGTCGGAGAACTCCTCCACGATAAAACTGCTTATTTTTGACCAGAAATGTGGTTTTAAAACATTTAATTTCACGTTTCACTTCGAAAGACAAACTTAAAAGTGTCCCGTGGACGATAATCTGTGTCCTTCACGGCGACAGTTGACGCCAATTCAAACTACCGTGAGAACAATGACGACACAGCGAATAACCAATCAGAGCGCAGCTGGGCAACGGCCAATCAGCCCAGAGCGAGCATGCGCAGTGTTCACTTGACTTTGACTTTACTAACCTCATTTAAAACATTTTAAACATTTAAAACGTTTTAAAACTACTCTCTGCAGCCTCTGTCTTTAAAATGAAGGCCCATAAAAAGCGAAAATAAATAAAATATATTTTTAATTAATAGTATAATAAATAAATACATGCATAAATAAATAAATAATAATTAAAAAAATAGTATTATTACTATATGTAGTAGAAGTAGTAGTAGTAGTAGTAGTAGCAATGTGTTTATTTATTCATCTGTTTATTTATTAACCCATTTATTTATTCATTTATTTTCCATTTTTAGAGGCCTACAGTTTAAAGTCAGTGACTGGAGAAAATACTTTCTATACTATTTATCAATTTATCAATCAATTATTTATCTATTAATTTCGTTTCCATTTTCATAGGCCAACAGTTTAAGGTTAGTAGTGGAGAAAATACTTTTAAAATTGTGTTTTAATAATAAGGGTGAGAGTGATGATGATGATGATGATTTTTTTTTTTTTTTTATTAAATGATGACAATGATGATAAGAATAATACGAATAACAATAGTTAAAAACTGTTTTTATATACCATGCAGAATTATACTAATATTTCATTTATAATATGTCCACTGTCCTTGTTTTCACTTGATGGGAACATCAGCTGATCTTACCAATACATCCCCTTCAGATGGCACACAATTGATAAATGAGAAAAGTTTAATAAAATCGTACATTTACAAAATGTACTTCAATAATACATCAAACACAAAAAAGTAAAAGTGCACAACAACACTAAATTGAATTGGTACATGAAACATCGCTCGTCAAATTAATTTTTTGTCTGTATTATCAATACTTGGTTTTGCTTGCAAATAAGGCTTATTGGACTCAAAACGCATCGTTAAACTGCGTTAAATCTGATTTACATTCTTACAATTTATTTATCAAAGTCCAAGCACAGTCATCGGAGAAAAGATACCAGCTACAGAGGTCTCACTCTGCCCCTTTATCCACGAACTAAACTGCCCAACATTAAAAGTCTCTTTGGTTTTAAGAAATTTAGCTTTACAAATGTTGATAAAGGAGGAAACTGAATTTATCATATCTATTATGTTTTAAAATATAAGAGAGACTTTATGATGACAATCATTAAAAATGATAAACTGAAATAGATATTTAACAGATAACAAATGTACAATACTTGTTAATGGTTAATAAATGGTTTGTAAACTGACTAACATTATATGGATAGCTATTGTAAAGTCGATCTATGTTAATAGTTATATATATAATATATAACTATTAATATAATATAAATATATATAATAATATAATAATAATATAATATATATAAAATATATAATAGTTAATAGTAATTTTATTGTTAATAAACAATGCAATAATAATTATTGGTGTACTTACCTTATGTTTTTTAATCGTTTATTGTTGCACACATTATAACATGTTGTATATTATAGTCTACTAAGCATTTGATAATCCTTAATAATGGGTTTATACACTGTCTATAAACATTCATAGATAGCTATTATAGTTGCAATTGATGATTATACGTTATTAAATGGCTAATAAAATTTTGTGAAGGGCATCTATAATAAACATCATTTGGTTGGCAGATGATACAGGCCTACAAACCAATTATTAACCAACAGTTAACAGTTAACAGTGGCATACTTAATACACTATATAAAATGTTACAATGTGTGCAACAATAAACTACAAATTATTATAAAACATGAACAATAATAATACTTGAATTATTTGACACACACACATTTTTAAAAAAGGAAATCTGGATCCATTTCTGACAATATTATTAAACATGAATAATAATTTAATTGTTTAAGAGTGAAATAACTACAGTTAAATTAACTGTTAATTTACTTTTTTTTTTAATCATTGTAATTTCAGGTGAAAAAAATAAACAGTAGTAACGTAAAGTACAACGGTCCAAACTAAACTTAAACAAATACATATCCTCATAAAACAGGACAATATAAATAAATCTGGATCCGTTCATAACAACAGAGTGGGTACTCTTTCTCAATCAACGATCTTTGCCGACAACAGGAAAACAGCGGGCCGCCGCTTCCTGTTTCCCCGCCCTCAGTCAGCTGTTTGTCGGTTGTTTGCAAACAGATCCGTCCGTCAGGTCCACGGTCCCCGCCGCCGCCTCCTCCGCGCTCCTCTAGCTCCTCCGCCATGGAGGGAACCGACGACAGCGACATCATCGAGCATCACGTCGAGGAGGAGATGGAGAAGAGAGGCGCGAGGAGCCACGCAGCCTCCTCCTCCTCGTTCCCGGAGAGCGTCACTCCGTCCGACAGAGACGGCCACAGCGGCACCCAGTCCTCCCACAGACTGCTGGCCTACAGCGATGCGCTCATCTCCATCATCGCCACCGTCATGGTGAGACACTGAGACACAGAGACACAGAGACACACAGACACAGAGACACACAGGGACACAGAGACACACAGAGACACAGAGACACAGGGACACACACAGACACACAAAGACACACAGAGACACACAGAGACACACAGAGACACAGGGACACACAGAGACACACAGAGACACACAGAGACACAGAGACACACAAAGACACACAGAGACACACAGAGACACCCAGAGACACAGGGACACACAGAGACACAGGGACACACAGACACAGAGACACACAGAGACACAGAGACACACAAAGACACACAGAGACACACAGAGACACAGGGACACACAGAGACACACTGAGACACCCAGAGACACACAGGGACACACAGGGACACACAGACACAGAGACACACAGAGACACAGAGACACACAGAGACACACAGAGACACTGAGACACACAGAGACACACAGAGACACCCAGCTGTCCTCCTCAGTGACAACAGGCTGGCCAGTGATCTTCCAGCAGACACATACTGCGGGTACTACATAATACAAGTATTACAAACTACAAATACTATATATATACTGTATTGCACACTGCAGGTACTATATACTACAAGTATTACATACTGCAGATACTACATACTGTGAGTATTATAGATTAGTTATTATATATATGAGTGTTATAATAAATCTACCTTCTACTGCAGGTACTACAGGTATTGCATACTGCAGGTATTATATACTATAAGTATTACACACTGCAGTTACTATACTGTATACTATGAGTGTAATGTACTGCAGGTACGATATACTATGAGTATTATGTACTGCAGGTACTATATACTATGAGTATTATGTACTGCTGGTACTATATATTATAGGTATTACACACTGCAGTTACAATATACAACAAGTATGACATACTATGGGTGCTATTTACTAGGAGTATCACAGACTGCAGGTACTATATACTATAGGTATTACATACTGCAGGTACTATATACCACAAGTATTACTTACTGTGAGTGCAATACTATAAGTTTACTTACTGCAGGTATTATATACTATAGGTATTACATACTGCAGGTACTATAAAATGTAAGTATTACATACTGCAGATACTATATACCACAGGTATTACATACTGCAGGTACTATGTACCACAGGTCTTACAAAGGGCAGGTACTGCATACTACATGTACTATACACTACAGGTATACATACTGCAGGTATTGCATACTACATGTACTGAAAACTACAGATATTACATCTTGCAGGTACTACATACTAAAGACACTACATACTTCAGGTAGTATGCAGTAGGTACTGCATACTACATGTTTATTATACAAACATGATATGAGAGGAACTGTTGTTTTTCCTCACGTCTGTATTTGACATTCGTAGGCAAAACAGTAGCAACAGTAGTATTAGTAGTATTAGTAGTAAAGGCTGGTTTTGAAAACAAAGATCAGATTGTTTCTACAGGTGTTAAATATCACGTCACTTTCTCTGAACACCTGGTATCTCCTCTAATGCAGTTTCCTTTACTCACAGATATTACCTGTGGCTCACACAAAGATGGAAGATAATGAGGTAATGTTTGTCAGTAATAACACGTGTGTAATAGTCACTGTTTTCTTCCTATAAAACCTACAGAACGAGGAATATTCAGTGGTAATGTTGTGATACTGCAGAGGTGTGTATCAGTTAAGGTCATCGGAGTTCACTTTGAATGTACTTGATGTACTACAAACAAGTTTGCAGTGATACTATTGAAGTGTATTTATATAGTGATAAAATCAGGCGACGTGTTTTAAATCTGAGTTTGTTTTTCAGGAGTTGAGGGAGAGCGTTCAGCTTCTGCTGACGACAAAGATCGCCGTTTACTTGATGACATTCCTGATTGTTACTGTTGCATGGGCCGCTCACATCAGGTGACTTATTAGTATTATCACTATTATTAGTTTTATTAGTAGTAGTAATCGTAGTATGGGAGTTTGAGGGATTATAATTCATCTTTTTGCTGGTTCTTTATGTTGAATCTCGCAGGTTATTTCAAGTAATTGTACGCATTGATGATTGCCTTGCACTGCTGAACCTCGTAAGTACAAAATCGGTGCCATCACTGTGTATTAAATATTATGCCGGCATTTTTTATTTGTTAACTTAAGTATTTTTTATAATTTATAAGTAATATGAATTTTGCATATTTTATTAAGGAGGGTTAGATGAAGTTCATACATAAGTGTGCTAATATGACTGCAAAAACATGAAGTTCTTATTCTTATTTCACGTTATATGACAAGTATATCTAGTTTCATGTTTTTTTTTTAATATAAAAAGGCAAAAAAAGAGGCTATATTTAATATCTGTTACACATATTGTATATATTTGAATTATTCTTCTTCCTTATGTATATATTTTGTGTACATTGTTGCATCATAGACACATGTTCTAACATTATATACTAGTTTTATACATTATATTGTCACATAAGGCACATTGTTTTATATTTTTACATACTAGTTTTATATTTTTACATATTTACATACCAAATTTACCCCCTGGGATCAAAGTGTTTCTGAATCTGAAAGGACTGAATTGGGATTTTTGAGACCTGCACATTAACTGAGTTATATATAATATGTGTCACATAAATCAGTGCATGTTGAAAACAAATTTTTTAGACAACTTCATCATAATTAATACCTAATAAAATAGTAATAATTTTGGCATTTTCACTTTCTCTGCTGAGAGAAAACCACATTTATGCTTTAAATATTTTACCTGTGAAAGAAACTTGTTTTTAGCACGTTTCCTTCTTCCTAATACAAACTTCCATTTTCGGTTTTGTTTCAGGCGTGCATGATGCTGATCACATTTCTCCCGTACACGGTGAGTCACCGCGGCGGCTAAATGGCAGCTGACTCGATCACGCTGTTTGCACAAATAACCGTCGAGCGCACTGATGTCATTCAGGCTGTAATCTTGCTGCGTGTCGGGTCTTTGCAGTTCGCTCTGATGGCGACGTTCCCCGAGAACATCCTCGGGATTTTGCTCTTCTGTGGCTGTGTGATGGTGATGGGCATCATTCAGGTAAACCGACTGAAGTGTTTAAATTCAGTCCTTCTGGAGAGCAAATATGCTGCACATATGAACACAAACAGGCCTAGTCAGCTGTGTCGCTGTAAATAAGATATAAGCGGAAGAAAATATTTTTTCACTGACATATTTTGGGAAAACTTCAAAGTAGACCTATTAATTAATTTAAAATGTATTCAAATTAATTAATTAAAATGTATATGCCACACATAAAAGAGGCCGCCTTGCTAAATATTTTTAAAAGAAAACTAAAAATGTATCTCTCATTTTATATACTCTATTTTTATGCTCATTTTATTAATAATGTCAGTGGGTTATATTTTATTTTCCATTTTATGTTATGCATTCTGTGTACTAAAATTTGATGCTTATTTTATCTTACTTTTACCATTATTATCAAGTGGATTTTATCCATTTGAAGCAGCATTCTAATTAATCTATTCTGATTTTTCTTTTTGCTTGCATGCAGGTTTTGTTATGTCTTTTATGTGTTTTGATGTGAAATGCTTGGTGAATTTAATTTCCTTCTTGTAAAGCACGCTGGGCTGCATTTTTGGTATGAAAGGTGCTGTACAAATAAAGTTTATTTTTATTATTAATAATAATAATAATAATAATAATAATAATAATAATAATAGGATTAATTAGTAGGCAGGTGCCCTGCTGGTGAAGTATACAAAGCTGAACATTTTGGGTGTGATCTGAACATGTCCCTTAACTTTTAAGAGTGTTGAAAAGTCAAAAAGTCAAAAAGGCGAAATGTATTTAAAAAATTGTGGATGACATAATTTTTTCAAAATTCACAAGACATCTTTATCAAATGAAAACTTCTGTTTTAACCCCATATTTGTTGGCAGTTTCCCTTAAAAAACATTTTCAGTGCAGTCTCTAAGTTTATTTCTCTTGGCTCAGTGTGCAGTGAGAGATGCACCTGTATTAACGGCTCTCTGTAACGTCTGAGGAGAAATAATGAATTATATTAATGTTTTAAAGATTTGCTGTTAACTCATATTATTTAGGATTTTTTCTGCCAGCTTTAGATTCAGGTGGTACAGGCACATGGGGGCACATCTGCTGCTGGTTCCAGGACATTTTTATACAAATTCATTAAGTAAGATGACATTTGTAACAAAACTTTATATATAAACAGGCTCATTTTCCTATTTATATCTAAATATTTTGTTGGAACCAAGTTGGCACCAATGGGTGTCAAAGCTTTGCCCTTAGCAACGGCTGTTTGATTTTAATTTTTGGTCCTTTGCTAGGAGTTTTGGGAGTTTTGTTTAAAAAAAAAAACAACCTTATTTACCTCTTATTTCCATCCTGTGCGTTCATAATCCTCCACGTCTTGTTCCCGCAGTCGGTGATTGTGCTGTACGCCTTCAGCCGCCCCTTCCTGCTGAACGAGCAGATCCAGATCTCAGAGAACCAAACTTTCTACAAACAACACATCCTCAAAGTCATCATGCGGGTTCCCCTCATGTGCTTCTTCGCCAGCATCTTCTCCTTCATCTTTTTCCAGCTGGTACGAGCTGTTTAACCCTTTAAGATCTGACGAAATTGGCTTAATTTCTTTCAAATACATGGGAAGAAGGCAATGAGCAATAATTAAGACTTTAACCAAAAAGCTATTATTAAAAAAGTACAAGAAATGTACCTGAATTGTTTGTAGTGACGTTTTCATTTTGTCTCAGTCGTACGTGCTGTTGGCGATCGTCATCTTCCTGCCGTACATCTCCCAGTCTCTGAAGTGGTGTCGCAGCAAAGCAATTGGTAAGTGTTTTATTTTATCTTAACAGGAAGAAGAAACCTATTAAATATGTGTTCACTTCTGGCCGGTACTAAAGAAAATCAGTGGGAAATCAGTGGTTCCCAGCTGGTCCAGACACAAAGTTCAGATTTCTCCTTAGTTATTAGTTTAAGGTTTTTCAGTGCTGTTTAGTACATTGTACACAGGTCGAGGGCCCAGCACTTGCTGATATGCGTTCACCTTATTATTTATCCAGATGTTCAAAAGGTTTTTACCGGGAACCGAATTATCCGCAAAGGCAGGTTTTGTCTCTAAAAAACAAAGGGGGGGACCCTGTGTTTTAAATCAGTAAAAACATGCCATAAAGCAGTTTCACATTACAAATGTGTGTTTCTCTGACAATTGTTGCTACTAACTACAGTAGCTGACTCAAAAATGTGAATGTACATATCTAGAGCGAGTGTTTGGTTTGTCCATTTTGGGCACCTGTAGAAGCGTGGCGGTTTTTCTTTTTTTTTGTATGCGTGTGTGTGTGTGTGTGTGTGTGTGTGTAAGTACGTAAGTCTTTATTGTACACACACACAAATATACAGTACATGTTCATATTTTTCATGTTTTATATGTATTACCATATGTTGCTCCTTGTATCATATTTTGTAACTTTTATTTATGTATTTTTGTGTTTTGTAATTTTTATTTATTCATGTATTGCCTATTTTTAATTTTTTTTCTTTATTTTTAATTTATTTTTTTTAGAGATATTACTACTATTTTAAAATTACAATAAAAGATTTGAATACGTATTGTGACCACTGTCATCATCCATTTTTATTTATTTTTATATGTAGATCGTTTGCTATTCTGATGTACCACTGGGTGACACATCTATTCATGTAATTTTTAATAAAAAAAATTTAAAAATAAATGGCATAAATTCATATACCATGTAATAATAAAGATACATGAAATTATGACAATAAAACATAATTTTTTGAAAAGAAACATGGTGATTAAGGTAACAAAAACACATTGATTCTTATTTTTTAGGTGAATTAACACAAATGAAAAACACTTTATATTTAACTTTTGACAAAATACTCCCCTAAATCCTCCACACTGGACCTTTACGTGTTGATGTAGATTTATTTTAGAAAGATATAAATCATTTGCATCACTTTTCTAAAACAATAACTGAATGTTGTCTGTTTCAGGTCAGGTGGAGGAGACTCCAGACTCCATGTTGTTTTACACGTACCTGCCTAACGAGCCGCTCAGCAAGGACCGAGTGGAGGCTTTCAGCGATGGAGTTTACGCCATCGTAGCAACGCTTCTCATCCTGGACATATGGTGCGTTTCTCTTTATTTCCTTAAATAAGATGACAAAGGATGAATGCATATAAATGTAACTGCATTTACAAATACAAAGAAACATTATTTCACCATTATTATATCAGTTACACACCTCGTGTTACGTTAAATTCATGGAAAAAATTTCACCTGAATGGTGAAAGAAAAATCCAAAACCTGGGAAAATTCTTGATGAATTCAAGTAAAGTTTTATCTGGCGGTATTAAGACCCGACTGCAGCACAAAGGAAAGCAGGAACGGTTTTTAATAACGTTTACCGTTATGACTCAGGACAACAACACACCAGGAAATATGTCCAGAAAACTTTGTTTCTAATGTGTTCAAAATGAAATTGCAGAATTATTATAATTTTTCAGCACTTTTCTCCCAGGTCATTTTCTTGTTTTTTTTTCTTTAACTTTCCAATACATTGTTTTTATTTATTTCTTGTCTGTTTTGGATTTTTCTTTGCTGTTAATTTTCACAAACTGAAGTAAATTAACAGATTCAGAAAACTATTTTTTAAGAAGCAAGGGTATAAATATCATTATATCATATTTCAAATTAAATTGCAGAATTATTATTATTTTTCAAAGCATCTTTTCCAGGTCATTTTCTTGTTGTTGCTTTTTATACATTTTCTTTTCTTTTTTATAAAATATTAATTTCAGATAATTTCCTGCATATTTTTTTTAAACTATTTTCTTGCTAATTTTTTCATCTTTTTTTTAGTAGCTCACTGACTTCATCCCCATGGTTTTTTTTTTAAGAAATCAAGTTTATTTGCTCAGGTTTTAAAGGGTTAATAATATGAAAAAAGTCCATTTAATTGTAATGAGAAACCTCTTAATGTCTCTCCTCTCTGGTTACTTCCTGTAGCGAGGACAATGTTCCCGACCCGACCGTCGTGCAGAAGAAGTTTGGCGGCAGCCTGATCGCGGCCATGCAGGAGTACGGCCCGGAGTATCTCGCCTACTTTGGCTCCTTCGCCACCGTCGGCCTCCTCTGGTTTGTGCACCACTCGCTTTTCCTCCACGTCACCAAGGCGACGCGTTTCATGGGCCTGCTGAACACCTTCTCGCTGGCGTTCGTCGGTGGGTTGCCTTTAGCCTACCAGCTAACGCACGAATTCCCGCACAACTCCCGCAACGAACTGGAAGCCATTCAGATCAGCTGTGTGATCATCTTCTTCGCAGGAATATTTCAGCTCGCTATTTGGGTGGTCGCTCTCTACAACGAACAGGAAACGTTGCACCCCTACGTGCGATATGGCGGGCGCGAGCACGTGTTTATGCTCGCTAAGCTAGCTCTGTACCCCTGCGTAGCTCTGGGGACGTTTTTCCTAACGTGTATTTTGAGTAAATTCAGCGCCCCAATTTTCCACCTGATGGAGATCACGGTGCCTTTTGCTTTTCTCTTGCTGAGGCTGTTGGTGCGGGTCGGGCTAGCGTTGTTACGGCTAATCTTCTGTCCCGACAGGCCCGACCAGAGGGGCGTCATAGAGGAGGACGATGACGAAACCAGAGTGCCGTTCAACGCTTTAGTGACCTAGCTCGCTTAGGAAGTGGCCACAAAAAATCAAGCTAGCTGGCAGAGCTGTGAGGCATTGTTGCTAAAATGCTCGGAGTCTGAAAGAGAGAGATTGAGTCAGGAATCACACGTAGAAGAAGGTGATTATCTTTTGATTTAAACTGGTTCAAATCATGCGATCAGTGCACATGGCATTAGACGCGACGTGTTTAAGTACGGAGGAGGACCAGAGTACTGAAGGATACTGAACCAAAGCAAGTCCACTCATTTGATCTCTTTAAAGGGTTAGTTTGTTATTTTTCAGCCTCTATTTTGTCAAGTTTTTGTGTCTAAGAGACTAATTGGGAACAAAAGCTTTTTAAACTGGTCCAGTGTGGAGGGAAACAGACTGCAAAGTAAGTATGTGGGGGATCATCAATTTACATCCATTAAAAGAGCTTATTGTTGCCACTGACAGGATTCAAAAGGTCTTACATTATTGGAAAGGATCCCTACAGCGGTAAATGTTTCGAAACATTTCAGGAAATGTCCTAAAAATCCTTGAAACCTCCAAAAATCCTAAAAACGTCCAAAAGTCCTAGAAATCACCTAAAAATCCTTGAAACCTCGAAAAATCCTAGAAATGTCCATAAATCTTTGAAACTTCCTAACATCCTCGAAATCTCCTAAAATCCTACAAACGTCCTAAAATCGTTGAACCTCCCTTAAATCCTAGAAATTACCAAAAATCCCAGAAACTTCCTAAACTCCTACAAATGTCCTTAAATCCTAGCAATGCGCCTAAAATCCTTGAAATTTCCTAAAATCGTAGAAACATCCAAAAATCCTAAAAACATCCTAAAATCCTTGAAATGGCCCGAAAATCCCAGAAACACGTATGAGGTCACTGTGACTGGCCCCTGTCATTTTGCAAAATTGGCCCCCAAGCAAAGCGAGTTGAGTTTCTTGCTCTCTCTCTGTAGGGATCATTTCCTTAATGTTGTCAGACACTTCCAGAGAAAATCTGAGCCTGTCGGTGGCAAAAAATTGGACAAACTTTAAAATTTGTTTTTTCCCAGAAGTCAATTAGACACAAAACGGTGGTGAAATAGAGTCTAGGTTGAAAAATACCAAACTTAAAAGCCTTAAAACAATATCTTGGACAAATATACCAATGCTAGTTTTGATTAGCGAATAATCAACAATCATCTTTAAGCCGTGAAAAGGTTTGAAATGACTTTAAAAATGGTTTCGCTCTTTGATTTAATGTCTGGAAGCAGCACAAAGTTCACAAATGAGAATTTTCTGTTTAATTTTGGCTTCAAATCATCTTCTAACTCACAACTTGTTAATTATACTGTACATGTAGGTAGAACAGGTTTTTATAATTATAGTTCACTTCAGGCACCAACTAAGTTTGTAAGACGAAAAGTCCGTCCAACTGGTTTTAATTTAGCCTACATTTATTATTTAACCTCCTTTTTGCCAGAGAAGATTTGCAAGTTTAGACACGGGAAAAAGAAATGTAGCTTAAGTATTGAAATGCTTTTTGTGCTACAAGGGAAGTTTTGTTTTGTCATGTTTGTCTTCTTTCAGACATTTGGGCCGATGTAAATGTTGGAGTTGACCTGTTAGAAAACTAACAGGTCAGCTGACTTGGTTCGAGACTTTAGTATTTGCACTTTAAATATTGTACTGAATGGGTACGGCCATAAAACGTAGAATTGCACTAAGATATTTTGGTGTACTACCCACTGGAATGTAATCTCACCTTTTTAGTTGTATCATAATATTTTTTGTGTGTTTGTTTATGTTTTTAGGACAACTGTGCACTTAAATGACCCCCGAAACTGCATATTTTAAAGCAGAACAGACCAGATTGGTGCATGAATATTGTTGGTTTGTAGTTTTAGTGATAATGAATTCAGGTTTTCTTGAGAATTTTGTCCTTAAATGTCAAATCCAATCTTATTTTATGATATTTAAGGGGTAGCTCTGATCTTTTGAAGTGAGGTTGTTTGAGGTATTTATCCTGGATTGGAGTACTGCCTCAGAGGCAGAGCAGTGTACTGCAGTGGGTGGGATAAAACGCATTTCAGACACCTAAAAAAATCCCACCAAAGATAATAAGTCTGTCTAGTGGTTTTGACAAGAGCACATATGGGGAACTGAAACCGGTTGGTAAACTGCTTTCACTGCTTTACTTTACACACTTAACCCTTTGAAACCTGTGCAAACTGATTTGATTTCCTTCAAAATTATGGAGAAAGGGCAATAAATAGAAGAAATTACCCCCACATTAGCAAATAATTAGTGAAAATTACATGAAAAATTGTTAAAATAAATTTAAAAAAAATTAAAACCCAAAAAGATAAACAAAATAAAAAAAAATAATAAACAACCCGGAAAAGTTCTTTAAATATAAATACTTTTGTAACATAATTTCAAATCTTGAATTATGACAGTTATACACATAGTTTTCCCCCTAGCTTTTTTAAAAGCATTTTTCAAAATCTATTAATTTCTTTCAATTTGTGGAACATTAAGTTGCTAATTGCCTTTCCCCCCATGTTTTTTTAAAGAAACTGCAACAATTTGCTCAGTGTTCAAAGGTTTAATTAGTTTTAAAAGGCATCTGAAAGCAAGAAAAATTGCCGTCACTCCATATTTTAAAAGGTTCATTGACAGCTTTAGGCCTTTTTTTAGACGGCTAAAATAAGTTTTGTTGCTGCCCCTCCACAGCTCTCCAAACTGGGGGCTTGCAGACTGCCATCTACTGTATGTTAAACACATAGTATGGAGAACTACCTCATACAACCCCACTTCAAAAAATATGAACTATTCCTTTAACAAATCAGTTTATTCCAAGTGGAAATTATTGTTCTGTTTTTTATGAAGAGGTTTGTAAATCAGGTCTAGTACATTTCTCCAGAAGAGGTCACTGTTGTTTCTGTTAAATAGTCCTGTTGAGTTATGATCACGTGTTGTTATTATGTACAATTACTGTTTACTCCTGATACAAAAGGGGACTCAAATCTGAGACGCACTTTACTGGAAATCTGTCAGGTGATGGAGAAAAAATAGAGATATTAACAGGGGGCTTAGTGATTAAAGAGAGACGACTGAACTAAAGCTCATTAAATTAACACTTTTTAGGGAAGAGAAATAATCTCTGCTGGCTTTGAATGTGTGCAGGGGAAAAAGCTGGTTTGTGATTGGTTGGACAATTTTCATTTCATGTTTTCATCTTTTTTACGTTACATGTTTTTGTATCCAGTTATCTGTAATCAGTGTCTGTCGATTAGGATGGGAGCAGAATAATTTCAGATTTTTTATGGAGGAACAAGGGGCTGTTATTTATTTATCCGAGAAAGGGGGTGGCTGCAGTGTGACTTTGCATTTTTTGTTAGTTTGTTTATTTGTTATTTTAATTAATTACACCTCCTGAAAACTATAAATATTTTTCCTTTAGCCTCCCTGAGTGACCTGTGGAAAATGCATGACCCTCACTACACCATCGATTAAATTAGCATGCTGATAACTCCATGCAAACTTTTTATTTATTAACATTATTTTATTGCCAAATTTTGAGTGACGTAGAATAATGGGATGAAATATCACAATTTTAAGATCAGTTTGTCTAGATATTTGAAAATTCAATAATAATATAATTTCTGTTTTTACAGTTTCTGGACATGATAAATTACATAATTTTAGCATTTTTTTGAGTAAAAATGCCTTCCAAACTTAAAGGCATGTTTTCTTTAAAAAAAAATAGGTAAAATTAGCTTAACCAGACTGAGAATTTTGCTAGTTGAATCTGATTGGACCGTTCAGTATGAATATTGGATGATTTTTTTTCCCATAAGTTTTCAAGTGTGAACAGCGGTATTTATGTAATATCATAAGCACGCTAACTGCGCTAACAACTGATCGGAAATGTGCAACATTTTTTGCTGACATTAGATATCAAACAAAAACAAGAGACTGTGTCGTAGTAATGCTGCCTTCACATGCTCCTCAGAAATATTATATTTAGAGAGTTACGAGAACATCAAAGACCCTCCAAAGTCATTTTTACAGAAATAGGGAAATTTCGATGTTGCTCAAGTCGCTAATTTGTGACGTTTGCGTGACTTTTCAAGTCAGCAGAAATGATAGAAAGCATGAAAACAGTGTCAATAATTGACGGCAGAACACTATATATTTAATAATTTTGTTCCAAGTATTTACTTTTAGCCGCTGTACATTTTAGTATATGAATCTATGTGCTTCATTCTGCCGCTTAAGCACAAAGGGACTTTGTACTACCTGCTTTTGGTACCACGAGAAAACAAGCTTTTTACTTGTAGTGTCCATGTTTGCGGCTTTTTTTCAGACCAAAACACTTGAATATCTGTATGTCATAATTACGAATGCACGACTTGAAAGTGCAATATTTCTGAGGAGCACACGAAGGCAGAATAAGTTGCTGTGAGCTGTAAATTCACCTCTTCTGAGCAGGTCTCTCCTCCTTTGTGCCGCTGCCTGAATGTTTGCAGCTGCCTGTAACAAAGAGCAGCACAAAAGTCAAGAGCATTCACACCACAGCAAAATCTGAGGACGTTTTGGTCACCAGCAAAAGAGAGGGAGAGAGAGAAAAATCGACTGTTCGACTTGATCATCAGTCGACTGAGGGTCTCCGACCGATGATCCGAATCTCTGACTTTCAGGGGGCAGCCCTGGGTGAAATAAATACAAATACAGCCGTTTAAATGTGCATGCCAAAATAAAAACACAAGTCCCTCAACAGTGATTGAAAAAGTATTTGACATGCCCCGTCTTATTTGCACCAACCTATCTTCCCTCATAAATAACAAACAGTCCCTAAATGCCTGTATCTGTTTGCCAATCATCACGACACCCTTTTCATCCCAAAATAATGAATGCAAAATGTTGTCAGACATGTTTACCTAAATATAAATAACTGTATTTGCATATTTTCTAAGTTACAGTCAGTTGTAGCTTCATGTTTGATCAACAGCTGCATCTTTACTCTTCTTAATTTCCTTAGACACCAAATTAACATTAAGAAATCAAGCTATTTTTTAAAATGCCTTTTGTTGTAATACCTTCAACATGGTGATCTGTTTGTGGAGGTCAGACGAGGCCTTGTCCAAATATTCCCTTTGACCGATTTCTGCTCTCAGTGCTTCGTCGTTGCCTGTTTATGAGTGAAAAACGTTGCATTTGCTCTTTCACACCGTGCAAAATCATTTTTCTCAAATGTCAAATCACAAACTGTCAAGCTTTGTTTTGTGAATAAATTTGAAGTTGTTCCTTGCACGTGAAAGCAAATTCTGTTTTGTTGAGCATAATGAACAAAAAGTGCATTATTTTAAAGAAAAAAAAACTTTATTCACCTCCATACAGTAAACAGCTTCACAATATCCCTAACAAGATATCAATATGTGGTTTATACACGACTTCGTATTGCCCCTATATATTAACAGCGTACTTCCTCAAGTGTCGCTTTTCAATCTTATCCACTCCAAAAACTATAGATTTTCATTAGAAAACATTTCTGCTCAAAAGCAAATCAAACAAAATATACACAAAATGATAAATTAAACAGACGAGCAACCAAACATCTGCAGTGCATCATTACCTGACATTTGGGCTAATAAACTTTTCTTTACCTACCTTTACACGTTTGTGTACCACAAGTGTTTCATATTATAATAATATTTATATTATATATTTATATTATTATAATATGAAAAGCTCCGGTTGTTTCAATTACAGCTGTAAACCTATAGAGTCTAAAGAGTGCCAAGAGAATAGGATAATTTTTAATTATTAAAAAACAAATTGCTGTGTTTAAGTGATAGAGAGACAGAGACAGTTACAGAGAGCTATTTTTTATTATTTATTCATTATTTATTTAATTTTTCACTTGAATTTAAAAAAAAAAAGAAGTTGCTGGGGACGTGCTGTACATGATATTGAAAGTTTCAGTTTTGATTTAACATTAGTTAAAGGCACTGAAACAAAGTTTTGCATTGGATTTTTTATATTCCAAATTCTAAACATTAACACAAATATTTGTATTATTGTATTATTATAGTATTTTTGGTGTAAATACGTATCGGTTCCAAATATTGGTTATCGGTCTCATGAACTACTAATAAACAGTATCGGCTCTGAAAAAACCGTTATCAGTTGATCCCTAATTTCAACACAAAGATAAACTGCATAATCAATTGAGACAGTAGATGATAATTTTGATTTTGAAATGGCCAAATTAAAATGTAAAGTTTTTTAAAACTACTTCACATTTTTGAAATCTTTGATTAACTCACTGATTCATTAACCAATAAAAGCGTTTAATTATTCTGGTGGCACACTCCAGACTCCATAAAAAACAGCTTAAATAAATTCTGAATAATTTGACCATTTGCTGTTCGTGTTGATTTTTTGGTCAAATTGCTTTCGTGTGAACGCTGTCCGGACGTCTGCGTGCTCTGCGTCATCTCGTTCAGTTGTAAGTTGGACAGTGAAGCTTGTAAAGCAGTAGTGTGAGTTTCGCCGCAGAGAGGTTTTTATAGATTCATACAGTACAATACAGCTGGTCCCAAAAATCTACCCAGCACACCCCTTCACTTCAGATGGGGGGAAACACCCCTAAAATGCACTTCTATGAGGAAAAACATGAACAGAACAAACCGGAGAAATAAATTATGACATCCTCAGAACAGAGTAACACCCATTGCACAGGCCTCCAGAGCGCAGCCGGCTCCAAACGCTCCTCGTTTTTGTCATTTTTTCAGAACAAAGAGAGGATGTCGGAAGGAGACGGCGGTTTGGACCTGGGCCCCGGAGCTTTTTTTTTTTTTTTTTTTTCTCAATAACGGAAGGAAATCAGTGTTAATCAGACAGTGCTTTGGTAAACATTTCTCTCCGAAAAAGGTCTGGATTCAATCAGACAATCTTGTCGGCCACGTCTGGTGCCTCATAACACGCTTATATAAAATGTGTCGTCTCCTTCATCACACTGGTGATTTATCATAAATGCCACAGATTTCTGTTGAATTAAATCATCCAACTCACGTTCTACTCAATCAAAACTGCAACCTGCAGAAGATATTGCTAAAAAAAATCAATCACCCATCAGATTTTTTATATACTTAAGATGCAGTATGTGTAAACACAGTACTGTAAAACTGTATAAACACACTCGTTGTACAGTATATAGGCCAAATGTCCTCAGATCTCTTGTTACAACATCTTATGTCACAAACTACATTCAAAATGTAATAATTTAACAGTGATTTAATGAATAAGAAGACTTTAAAATAGCAAGATTTTTTTTCAACAGTTTAAAGAGAGTTGAGTCTGAAGATGTGGGAACTTTCGGAGGGGTCTGGTGCACCCCCACCTATCTACCGCTACAGTGCAACTAAAATCATTGGTTAAATCGATAAAGGAAGCACAGTTGTTTTTTTCTTTTTTTTTTAGAGGAAAAGTTTTGGAAAATGTGCTTACTCTCTTTCTAAGATACCACGCTTATGTATGTGTGACTATCAGGGGGGAAAAGCCTTTTTTTTTCCAAAAGTACTCCTTTAAAGCTCAGATTGTTTAGTCTTTCGTCAAACTTCCAAAACTTTATTTACTCTCATATCCTGTTTGTTTAATGCTGGCAATGAAGCGGTTAATCAATTTAATAGAAGTCTATGAGAAAATGGCTCTACTTCTAATATGATTTATTATCTCGGTAAACATTTTCCTAATGTTTATATGGTCTCAATTTCCAAGTTAAATAAAGCATGATCATTTTTTAAATTATGGTCCCATTTCGAGTATAACAGATGATAAATCAGGGTATGCCTTAGAGTGTGGCTACCTTTTGATTGAGTCATTACCACCTTTAAATTTAGGAAACAAGCCTAGAAATGCATGTCCTCCATGACTCCAAAATGCTAAACTCGAGGCTTCAAAACAGGAAAAACCAATGGTAGACGTCACAATTGCCATGTCAGCTTTGTTTTATACAACATGTGCCAGCATCCTTTTAGGGTTTTCGCACTTAAAAGCTCAAGTCCAAAATTCTGCAGAGCAAACTCATTATTTCCTACGGACAAATCATCTGTGTTCTCAAAGGAGAGAGACATTTTCCATCATATATTTCAGCCAAAGTACAGCTTGACCTTTTTTTTATGTTGTTTTTTTGGACTTTTATGGCCTTAATATGATGAGACAGCAGGAGGGAAGACAGGGAAGGGAGATGAGAAAGGGCTGCCAGTTGGACTCGAACACGGCCGCTGCAACGAGGACACACAGCCTCTGAATACGGGGCGCCGTCTACCAGCTGAGCTACCCGGCCCCCGCTCCGTACACTTTTAATTCAACGTTTAAAGCTTGCTTGGATGGCTGGGCAAAACGCCACTTCCACCGTCAACACATGCATGCATCGTTTTGATGACGCTGGCTGTAAAAGGGTCAGTGAGCTGCTTTGCAGAAATTTCATTAGTTCGTTAGTGAGCTCTACAGATGTTGGTAGGCACGTTTTTTAATTTTAATGTTTCCCCTTTCTTGCAGTATTTATCCTACTTATTTTCCAGCTCTGGCTCCAGACATGAGAGTGGTTTCTCTGCAAGAATAAGCACATTTTCCAAATGCCAAACTATTCATTTAAATCCTTTGTCCCAGTCTCAGGTAAAGGTTCACCCCAGCACACCTTTAAATAAGCAGCAACCTCAGATCAAATCTACACCCCCACTCATAAAAATCTAATTTGTTCATGCTAAAGGCTACAAATGAGTTACATCTCTATTTTTGCATATCATTTCTCATAGCTTAAAAGTGTTTTTTTCTTTTTCCCAGCAGGTCACACAAGTAGTTATAGTATGTATTAGTTCAGCTAAATATCTTCAGTATATTTATGTACAATACATTAACTTCGAGTGCTGATGCTCTAGTTTCTGCGTTTACATGCCTACAGTCAATCTGAGTTGACTTTAGTTGTGCGAGTTATTTAGATTCAGACAGAAACCTAAAAGCTAAAAAGTTCACGCTGTGGAAGAAGAGAATAAACATGGCTTCGTTTAGCAGTCGCCGAGACAGGACTTGCGTACATGCTACATGTTTTGTTACGCTGTGAGGTTAGGACCATTAAATAGAGCATAGTATATAAAACAGTGTCTACAGTATTCTGACCGCACTGCTGCATCATCGCTTCGCGCACACACCCAAAACCCCAGAAAGACGAGTCTCAACAGTCCGTTTGCTGTCGCTCAGGTCCACGTGCCCGACACTTTGGGCCCAGTTTATGCTGGTAAAAGCTCCTTAAATCCGTTTGTTTAGCTAAAGTCAGTGCAATGTTTGCCGTCCACGGGGAAACTGCACATCCGCCATCCAGAAAGCCGTGTGCTTTAGAGTCCGTTTTGTTTGATTTTGTCTTCAGTCTGTGAGTTTGTAGGATGGGGACTGCCCGTTTGCTCGTGAAGCGGGGTGTCGTTTATGTGCCAGTCCAGGTGAAAAGCAACTATTTTTTGTTGATGTTGGTATTGTGTTGTTTTGTTTTTTTTCCTACGAGGTTATTCCACGTAGTCTGGAGAGTCGCCTCATTTTCAAAGTCGTCATTTTGAGCTGGTTGGAAGTCGGATGAAGAGTCGGCAGGATGACGATGGACGCCTTGAGGCTCACACACCATACGGCCATATCTAAGAGTGTGTGTGTGTATGTGTGTGTGTGTGTGTGTGTACATGCTTACACAAACTCTCCAAACCATCACACACACTCCTCCAGCCGTCATCCCCGTGAAGCCGGCCGGTCGTTCACTCGGCCTGTGCGGCGGCGGGGGGAGCATGCCCCTCTCTCTCAGCTGGGAGTGCAGAGTGTGGAAAATGCTGAGCTGCTGTTCAGGCTGAAGCATCAACAGCTGCTGCAGCACTTTGCTCGGGTTCGGTCCCCTGCAGGACAACACTTCAGTCAGTACGTTTGCACGCTCGCTCGGTTAGGCCCGTTTCACACGGCACGCGTCAGCAGTGTGTGACGGCAGATAAGGCAATTAGACATTTAAGGATAAAATTACCCAAATCATAGCATAAAAAGTACAAGATCTGAAGATTAGGGGGGAAAACACAGATTAAAAGTAAAAACAAACAAAAACAAAACAACAACAAAACAACACACAAAAAAGGAAATGACCTGACAAAAAGTGCTTTAAAATATATGAATAACTCTGTAAAATAATTTTAAATATACAATGGTGATTATTATAAATGTAGCTTGCTAAAAGTAAAAGACATTTGTTGCTCATTGCTTTTCCCCCCCATATTTTCAAAAGAAAGCAAATCAATTTGAAGAGGACACAGCGCAAGAAGTGTGATGTCAATCCGGGTCTTTAAAGGGTTAATATCTTTACTTAAGTGTCTGATTTTCTTCTGACAGACAATGAGCGGAGATGCAACTCCACACTCTCCAAAAACCTTTTCACAGCCATCTGAAACTCTACGAAAACTGATATACAAACATATGAATCCTAAAATGACTGTGAGGAACTTTTTTTAGATTTCACCCTCAAACACCTCTGCTGCTGAGACTCTGCTCCTCCTCTTACCTGATGAAGCTGGCTATGTAGACGTGTGTGAAGGTGGCCATCAGGTACTGACAGTCGAATCGATCCATGATGCCGCCGTGGCCCGGGATGGTGTTAGCAAAGTCCTGCAGGAGCAGAGAGACCAGAGTGTCATCACATCTGAAACTCAAACCCCAAATAACAAGACAAGTTCCAAAAATGAGAAAAAAAAGGACATGAAAATAAGCTAAGAAATAAATTTAAAAAATTTTTAAAAAAAAACAGACAGGAATGATCAATAAAAGTCTTGGGAAAAAAGCACACAATTTATTTTTGTTACATAATTTTAAATATCTGGTTATAATAATTATTAATATCTCTCTTGAATGTGTGCATGTATGTGTCTGGGTGTGTGCATGTGGTTGTAATCTTCTTGATTTTATTGTATTGACTTTTATCAGTATTTTTATTTTTTACTGTGTAACTTTACTGTGCACTTTAAATTGCACTTGCTGTGTGAACTGTGCTATAAAAATAAGTTATTTTTATTATTATTAAAAATAACAAAAATACAGTTAATAATAATAATAATAACATAATAATAATAATAATAATAATATAATAATAATAATAATATTTTTCTCTGGACATTTTTCCTAGAATTTTTAAAATTTTCCTCTTCCTTTCAAACTAATTTTGAGGTCATTTTCTTGTCATCTTCTACTAAATTCTTGCAATATGTAGGACATTTTTAGCCAAGTTGCTCATAGCCTTTTCCCCCATGTTTCCTTAGAGTTTCAAGGGTTAAATCTTTTGTGAAACGCATTTCAACACAGCACAAGAAAACTGATGTTGATCAAGGTTTCAAGGGGTTAGCAGGACGAACGTGAATGTGGTTATCAGTGTATGTTAACTCATTTTTTGGTGCTTCTCTGGTGTTTCACCTGTCAGCCACACATGGTGTCACTAGGTGGAGATGTGCTACAAAGCCCTGACTACACAAACACTAACCGGCTCAGTTGTTTGAGAAATGACTTTTCCCAGCTGGGAGTCCTTAAACAAGGCGCTGAAACCCCGGAGGCTGCAGCAGAGCCGCTCAGCAGCTGCCAGCAGGAGGCTGCAGCTCACCGCTGCAGCCTGCAGTAATGACCGTGTGCTGCTGTGTGAGGGATCAGGCAAAGCGCCGCTGAGCTACCTGTCACTTTAAGTCAAATCTCTGCTCTTCAGTTGAAGTGGTCCGACCCGTTTCTGCAATGTTCAAACGCCTCGCCTAAACTTATCTCTGTGTGTCTGTGGCTCGGGGTGGAGCTCCAGTCAGTGGAGTGTGTTTACTCAGTCTTTGGTAACAGATTACACAGATGTTAGCTGTAAACTTGCGATGATAAAGTGGTGCGCAAATGATACTTAAATTACACCTAAAAAAAGCTGATCTGAGTGAAAACTACTCATAGGCTATTGTATATACTGTGCATTATCTGCACATTCAACTTCTTCATTAATGATGAATAAATGATGTTTTTCTGGTTACAAAACTCAATATATGAGTTTGTTTATTTGTTAGGATCCCCATCAGCTGTGCCCTCGAAAACAGCTAATCGTCCTGTGGTCCACGTTTAGTTAAATAAATAAATGAATAAATAAATAGCCAGTTGTTAAGTTCAATTCATTTCTGTATTAAAAAATAAATTAATTCTTGGCTTTAAAAAAAAAAAGAAGAATAGAGACTGACGTGCTCAGTTAAGTAAGTAGCAGTTAACCCTTAGAAACCCAAAGTGACCTCACTTTTTTAGCGCTGCTTTCACATGTCTTTCACGCGTCTTTCACGGGTGTCTAACTCTTTGAAAATAAAAAAAAACTAATGTTAGCACTGTTCCCACTGTTGGCACCATCAGCTTCTCAACCACCTCCATGTTGAGAGCCGTGTGCAGTAAATCCCTGCTCAGACTGAATCACAGATTTGCTCTGAATGTTGCAGGCTGCTCCTTTAAATGAATGAAAGTAAATAACAGATTAAGTTAAGTTGGACAAAAGAGGAGAAGAAACAAAAGGATGTTCTTTACTTTGATTTTGAAGGCTCGCTTGAAGCCGCTGGCAAAGAAGCCGCCGAAAGGCCCGATGAGAGACGCGAAGGACGAGAGGAAGATGCTGTGGATCTGGAAGGGGTACAGGTTCACCGTTTTCTGAAAGAGAAACGAGGACAAACATGACAAATGTGATTTTACACACAACACAAAGCCATGTTGTGACCCTCTTTGTTCTGCCATCTCATATCACCTCAAAATGTTGTTTTAAAAATGTTTTTTAAGCTTCTACATGATTTAATTTCCACTCTGTAGTTTTTCCATAAATTAAAACCTTTAACCTTAATAGATAATTAAGTGTGGTTGCTTTTAACAACTAAGATTAACCAACATAATAATGTTTCAGATGAAAAAAACATGACGTCAACAGGTGGAAAATACTAAAAATTAAAAAAAGCCCAAAATGACACCCAGAAATAATATATTGTATGTTTTTATGCTTTGGTGTCTTTGGGATCACAAATTACAGTTTGAATGAGTTTCAATGGAGCATTTTTTGCACTTAACAGTCTGAAAGTATAATTTTGGTTTACAGTGTATTTTAGACCTAATGTTGTTATTGTTGAGCTGAAAATTCACAGATTAAACAAAAATATACAATCTTGCCAAAATTTTGCCACATGCATGAACACAGCCCGAATTATCAAAAAGTGAAAAAAAATGAAAGCTTGTAAAATGCGCTAAACAGTTCCTAAGGGTTAATAGTCTTACAATGTAATGACAAAGAATATGTTTACAATGATGAAATCTCTGATTTAGATAATCCATAATATTTCAAATGGTCTTAGTTGATGCATAACACTTAATAGAGAAACATAAAGACAAAGTCTTACCCATCTCAGTGTGTTTTGCACCACAGCGGGAAGAGTGTACTCCTGCATCACAAAGATATCAGAGGGCTCACACTCAACCGTAAACCCGTTGGTCTCACTGTTGAAGCCCACGGGACACACAAAGTACTGGAACTGAGACAGGAGGTAGGCCAGCTGAGGGTCGAAACAAAGGAGAGATTTTCTTCTAAGAAAATTGGGGATGCAGCGCTTGTCAGTTATGCCTCAAAGCTCTGGAAGTCACTGCCCACAGATATCAGAGAAGCCACGTCGCTAAATATTTTCTAAAAGAAAACTGAGAAACGTATCTCTTCATTTTATCCTTTAACTGCATCAACTGCTTTGCAT
The DNA here is from genome assembly GCF_008729295.1 of Plectropomus leopardus. Lineage (NCBI taxonomy): Eukaryota > Metazoa > Chordata > Actinopteri > Perciformes > Serranidae > Plectropomus > Plectropomus leopardus. The sequence continues at coordinate 33,899,156 of NC_056468.1, read as the reverse complement.
TTTTCTTCTCTCTCACACTGCTGCACCTCTTTAAAATATTTGATTTTCCTTAATTTTATGCATTTTAAACACCATTTTTAAACTTTATTTTCATTAATATTATCTCAGTGGGTTTTATTTTTCATCTTACGTTATGTATTCTTTGCAATCTATTTTTAACATTATTTTTTTCTTACTTTTATTAGTATTATCAAGTGGGATTTATCCATGTGAAGATGCAATCTATGTATTCTATTCTGATCTCATCTTTTCAAAAGCAGGTTGTATTTTTTCTTTGTCATCTATGTCCTTTCATGTGAAGCACTTGTTATATGTTATTTCTTTGTTGTAAAGCACATTGTGCTGCATTTCTTGTATGAAAGGTGCTATACAAATAAAGTTTTGGGGAAAGGGGAAATAAACTGAAAAAAAAGTTCTTAAAAAATTCTGTAAAATAATTATAAATATATAATTATGATATTTATAAATAAATAAAAAAAAATAAAGGGA